>NC_092116.1:600000-823166 GCF_045679555.1 Salvelinus alpinus
GTTCCCAGGGGGGAAGGGGAAGGCACCATGGGAGTGCTTAGGCAAGAGGCCCGCGGGCATACCCGTAGTATATTCAATGTCTAGGCACACTAGGTAAGACGTGGGCGGACCACCCCCTGTATTTTGGTTAGGGCACCAGGTGGTGCTAAGATAGGTAAGTAGTGGGTAGGCAGGTTAGATATTTACTTTCTTTGCTTTGGTTCCGTCCAGCCCCTTTTCCCCAAAATACCGTTTAAGGAAATAAATCCTAGTAAGCGGTCAATTCTGCCTTTTGTCATCCTTTCTCGCACCTACAGTCCATACCTCTGTTGCTTCACGTTGAGTTGTAGCAGGGTGTTGCGTTCCCTCTTCAGAGGCGTGCGTAACATAATAACATAATGGGGGCTCATCCGGGATTTGAACCCGGGACCTCTCGCACCCCCAAGCGAGAATCATACCATAGGGGTATGTTTCAACTGTATATCACATTGCTACATGCTGCTGTTTAGGAGTTTGACTGACAGGGGGGATGAAAGAGTGGTTATCTGTTCAGCTTACACTGAGGAACCCTGTTGCATCTGGCTGAGGGGAGAAGCTGAAACTTTGGGTGGTGTACATGGGAGGGGTCTGACATTTTCTTGGCCTATCTCATGATTGTTTGTTCATAAACAGTCTGCAGTGATGGGTGCTACCTCACACCCATCACTTGCCAAGGCAGCAGCTACTCCTCCTGGGGTTTGGTGAAATTAAGGCAGTTATACCATTTTTAAAAACACAATATATTCATTACAGAATTCACAAGTGTGTGCCCTCAGGCCTATACTCCACTACCACATATCTACAACTCAAAATCCATGTGTACGTGTATGCATTGTGTATGAATGTGTTTGTGTTGCTTCACAGTCCCAGCTGTTCCATAACATGTATTTTTACCAGCTTTTTAAATCTGCTTCTAGCATCAGTTGCCTGATGTGGAAGAGTTCCATTTAGTCATGGTTCTGTTGTACTGTGCGCTTCCCAGTCTGTTCTGGACTTGGGGACTGTGAAGAGACCTCTGGTAGCATGTCTTGTGGGGTATGCATGGGTGTCCGGTACCTTCATCTTGTCAACACCTCTTACAAAAACAAGTAATTAAGACACTCTTCCACTGTAAACCATGAGAGATTGACATGCATGTCATTGTTAGCTCTCCGTGTACTTTTAAGGGCCAGCCGTGCTGGTGTTCTGAGCCAACTGCAATTTTCCCAAGTCCCTCGTATATTTGATGGATTCCTAGCCAAAGCATAAGTGGCTGAGATACCTTTCCGTCCATTGATATGTAGTCGCAAAGCCCTTAAATATGTTCACAGATCAATTATCTGGGGGAATTCTCTTTAGATACCTGTGAGTAGCCAGAGTATACCAGAAACACGGGCCAATTGAAAAGACACTTAACCAGCTTGATAGAGCTGCAGCCTCTGATCATTATTCTTCCAACCAATTTTGTCACTCCTATGTGACGTCCTTCAACCGTCAGTGCAGACTGAACAGTCACCGGCGCAAAAATAATTACAGGACGACAAGTTCTTATTTCAAAACTGGTTTGTTTGGAATGTTGTGACAGGTTTACATTGTATTGGCCAACAAAGAATAAGATATCTATCTATGCATACATTATTTTATTTTTTAAACACTCACCTTCAGAATTTCAAAATGCAAGCGCATGCAGCACCATCCTAATATTTCATGTCATCTGCCTGAGAACCGCGAGTAAAAATACACAATTGCTAAATGTAATGTCAACACTTTCTCAAAGTCCATATGTCAATGATCAGTAGCCTACTCGGTCTTCAAACTCCACACTCATTCAAAACTCAAATGACACAGGGGCCAATAGGTAGAGCTTATTAAAGAGCAGTGATACTAGCAAGAGCAGTGTGCAGGTTTCCTCGTTCCCCCCCTCTTATTCAACAGTTACCATGCACCTGCAAAAAAGAGCTCAGATGTGCGAGTTCCTTTCGAATTACTTTGAGAAACACTGAAATTAAACTTCAAATTTAGAAATACTATGGCCAGTTATACAAACATGTCACGACACTGGACTTCAAGGAATTTTATTGTAGCAGTACAAATCCACAATTACTTAGATTTCTGACTCTGTGCCTGTGCCTTAAGAACCTTGACAACGATCTTCTGTTCCTCAATCAGGAAAGCTCGCTTGATCCTGTGGTAGACAGAAGGGTGAACATTAGTCAATCAGGTAACAGTTGTTCAGGCATTTTTTGCTTAATACAAATTCTGACCAAATACCAATAAATGTAAAACAAAATCTAATGAATCATGTCGCAAGAGACCAATGCCTTCAATGTAGATTGTAGAAACACAACCCTCAATTTATTGCACACAGGAAGTTTCACTACTTTTAAAAGCCCACCCCAGGATAAATCAACTAAATGGAACAAAACCATTTAGTTAACTAGAGTCTAATATGTTGGGGGGGGAATCGTACTATGGATCATTTAGCTATCTGATTTTAGGACCTCTTTAGGTATACATGTTTCTTTATTATAAAAATATTGAATTTGTCCTTTACTACTATAGCCGAGAGAAACGTAATTCATAAATTGCAAAGGCAGTCAAAATAAATCACAAAAAACAAGGATTTGAAAGGTCTGTCCTATATCTAGGAGACTAAGAAAGCTCAGGAGAGATAGATATATATATTTTAAAAACACATTTTTACCCCTTTTTTTGGGTAGGCACAAAACGACCTTCATACTTCCATACATTTTTAATAACTTGTGGGGGTTGTAGAGCAAACGGAGAAACACTAGCGTGTTTGTGAAAATCTCCCCTTTCCACAGTGGGTCAAACCAGTCTGACGCTACAGACGCTTTCGTGAGAAGCCCGAGTTTCGGGACGTCTCATGGTCTGACAAACACTGCTCTGTGCCACCTTTAACTGCAAATGCGGAAGTGTGACACTGGTGGATTGAAACACACCCAATGCAACAAAAAAAAACTGATCTCTAGCTTAAACAGAATTTGATTGGGATATTTTTGGTTAATTAACTTAGATTGATGCTCCGGTGCATCAATCATCTCTAGGGGGTTAAGGATGGAAATGAAACTACAGCTGGTGCCTTGAATGTAATAACACCTTACTGGCATAGTCCAATATGCAAGTAAACCGAGCCAGAACTGCCCAAGGGGCAGGAGCCCTGTATCGTGAGGCAGCTTGGTGTATTAAGAGCAAATGGACAGGATGCCCTCAATGCTGAGTCAAGCAGAGTCTCATTTTTAGAGTCTTTGATACAACTCAACTGAGAATCAAACCCTTCTCTCAGCATGTACACTAACCACAAGTCCACCGAGTTGATACTCCAATATGAACCATATTCATTACTGAGGAGACATTGCAAACTACGGCCCCATACAGAAACAACCCCTAACCACATCATGTAGCTCTGAATAGGCATGGAAGTAGTTCCATCAACTATCACCAATATTCTGGGTGGAGATATTGCCTATTTATCCAACCGTTTCAGATCTACACTTGTGTCTAGGGGTTGTTTCCAGAGAGTATAAGAAAAATTTGCAAACAAAATGTACTCCTTTATTCTGGCCAAAACACCAATGCAATTGAATAAAGTAGTTTAATTGAAGACCCATTTTGCTAGATGTGCGTTGAATCAAACCGCACATGTCATCCAACAGAAACAACACGTAGACATTTTCTACAAAGGCGGTGTTGGGGATATGCTTTCTTACCTGTCGCGCACACACTTGGCACACATGGCTCCACCGTAGGCTCTGCTGACGTGCTTCTTGGTTTTTGAGAGCCTCATCAGGACCTGGGGTCTCACCGCCCGGATCTTTAAGACAAAGAAATGCTTGTGAGCACAGGCATAACACACAAACCTGAACCCAGGGTTATATTCAGGAGAAACCAGCGTTGCACGGTATACCGAAACTTTGGTAATTCAACCTGGGAAACTGTTCGGTACTAGAGTATAATTCCTCTTAGTACTTCTGTCAAATGTGTCTCATGTAGTCTACTGATTTGAGAGAGGATCAAGTCCGTCAGCGCAGTCGATGTCCCCTTAACACAAGAGCACCATACCTGCTCCACTTACTCATTGCTAGCTCTAGCCTGTCCTGAGGAACCAATGCACTCACTGGGAATTTGGGCTGCGTCACCACTTATGTTGCACAGAAATTAACACGCTTGAATAATATACCACGGCCGGAACAAATGTTGAAAATGTCAATTACTGTTCACAAGACAATGTCCCATTACAGGCTCAAACACTTTACAATGCAAGATAACAGCAGCTTCCAGCTTTGTACACCAACTTACCTTACTAGCAAACAGCTGAAGCTAACATCAATTCAGTACCCCAGTACCTTGTTTGCGATAAACCTTTTCAAAGCTGATTGTAACCAAAAACGATTAATTCACTTAATCTCCCCGTCACGTCTCTCCCAGTCTAGATCTTTGATCGAGACTCAAACTGAGTGTGTGTGTTGGAATAAAGATAGATCTTAAAGAGAAAGTGTACACTTTTATAAAAGATTGTTTCTATGCAAATGTTGAGAAGTACAATAAAATAAGTTGAAGAGAAAGATACTTATCTGTAGCCCCATGAAATAAGCCAAAACAAGCTAAAGCCAATGCACACTTGTTGAATATGCATTCACCTGTATTGTAAATGGATTTCCCCAGTTTATCAATAGACTAGATTTAACATTCAAATAACTGATTACCATACCATCATGTTACGTAGTTATATTTGTAAAAAACAAAGTAAAATTGATTGCATGTATTGATTCATTAATGCATGCAAAAACCAAACATTTCATATGCAATGAAATTGAACTCAAAAGATCTGTCTGGATCAAGTGCCATTTTGGCATTCGACGTAGTCCGGGACCTGCACCCATCCTTAGGGCACATTCGAACCAATGTGTAAAAAAAGACAGCAATGGTTTTAAGTGGAAGCAGTCTGTTGAGGGTGGCTAATATTGTGTTGTGCTCAGCCTGAAAAGTTGTGATGCATTATCAAATAATTTCTCTCCACCAAACTACACTGTCTGACATGCATTTTGGTTGAGGTACCCTTATGCACAGTTCAGACACAGAATTTATGGCCAGTCGAACTGAATACAAATTAAGAGTGGGCTGGCACGGTTAAGAGCTTTACTTACTCCGCGCAGTCTACCAGGGCAGATTCCGCATGCGGACTTGGGGGCCTTGCCCACCTTCTTGGTGTACAGGTACACAATGCGGTTACCAGGAGTCCGGGACCTGCAAACAGGGTCATACACAATGCAAAGTTGTCCACAATATTTAGAGAGGGATAAAAACATTCCAGAAACAGTTGTTCCTACCTCCTATTTAAAATCAATAGCCATAACTAGGTATAACCATGTGCAAACCAGTACAACTTACTAGGAACAACCAATTAGTTTAGGTCATGAGAAATGCCAGGCAATGTAATAACTAACAATGACAAAGAGGCTAAAGAAATGGCATAGCAGCCAAGGGAATTGCAATGCAATTCGGTAGATAAAGATAATGTTACTTACAGCCTAGTTTTGTTGGAGGCAGTGTTGTAGGACAACCTACGACGGTAAGTCAAGCGCTGGACCATGTTGATACCTGTAAATACATAACAGTTTGCAGGACAGTAGAATACATTGTTCACCGATTGATTTGCTACATAACTAAATAGCTAAATAAACGAACTAGTTAGCTAGTTTGGGGAATGCGGATGGAGTCAACATGACTGATCAATGCTACTAGCAAAAATGCTTAATACCCAAAAAACGAATCAACGAAGAACATTTTACTTGCATGTATACACCTTTCTTTGGCAATTTAAACAATACTACCTCCGGTAGTAAAACCACTTAAACGGTAATGCGTTTTGTTACCAAAATTGACTTATTTCTGCTTTGGGCTAAACGTTACTGAAGGCATGATACTAAGAAGCGACAAGACAGTACTAGGATAAGGAATCATTAAATATTTTCAATAATGTGTTTACGGTTTCTAACACTGTGGAAAAATTGTATTTGAAATACTATTTGTCATATTATAACAACAGATTACAGCAGATTCTTTTGACATAAAATGTGCGAGGAAATATAGGCCTCCATACCTGCTATTACCGTTACCGGAAGAGGAAGAACCAAAGAAGTTGCTCTGAAATGTTAAGTTCTCAACACCGGATATTTCCTCAACTTCTTATAATATGCTGCCACCTAGTGACGATTGTGTGACCTCCCATTGAGACGCCCGCAACATTGTTTAGGTGATTTTAGAATACCTAAACGATTATAATTAAAAGTTCCATGTAGCCAGTTATTTAACTTGTGGCCCGCCATCCAACTATCAAATCAAATTCAATTTTTGTGGTCACATACACATGGTTGGCAGATGTTAATGTGAGTGTAGTGAAACACTTGTGCTTCTAGTTCCAACAGTGCAGTAATATCTAACAAGTACTGAACAATTTCACAACAACTACCTAATACACACAAATGTAAAGGGATGGCTGTCTCTGTATTAGTGATGGCTATTTAACAGTCTGATAGCCTTGAGAGAAGCTGTTTTTCAGTCTCTCGGTCCCAGCGTTGATGCACCTGTACTGACCTCGTCTTCTGAATGGTAGCAGGGTGAACGGGCAGTGGCTCGGGTGGTTGTTGTCCTTGATGATCTTCTTGGCCTTCCTGTGACATCGGGTGTTGTAGGTGTTCTGGAGGGCAGGTAGTTTGCCCCCGGTGATCCGTTGTGCAGACCACACCACCCTCTGAAGAGCCTTGCGGTTGTGGGCGGTGCAGTTGCCGTACCAGGCGGTGATACGGCCCGACAGGATGCTCTCAATTGTGCATATATACACGTTTTTGAGGGTTCTAGGTGACAAGACACATTTCTTCAGGCTCCTGAGGTTGAAGAGGTGCTGCTGCGCCTTCTTCACTACACTGTCTGTGTGGGTGGACCATTTCAGTTTGTCCGTGATATGTTCGCAGAGGAACTTAAAACTTTCCACCTTCTCCAATACTGTTCAAATCGATGTGGATGGGGGTGCTCCCTCTGCTGTTTCCTAAAGTCTACGATCATCTCCTTTGTTTTGTTGACGTTGAGTGAGAGGTTGTTTTCCTGACACCACACTCTGAGTGCCCTCACCTCCTCCCTTGTCGTTGTTGGTAATCAAGCCTATAAGCTATAAAGGGATAGTTTTGTTGTTTTCATTTAAACATTTTCATTAAATCGATTTTAATCCGAACTAAAGTTTTGTTGCTAAGGATTTCACGATTTCACTAAAGGTTAGCCTTTACGACTGGGACTGCAAGTTTGTGTTCCTTTTTTTGCGTGGATTCCGCGAGTGCTAGCTGGCTGTACTACAGACACCTGTCATCGTCGTGGGAAAGACTCATTGTTATCTTTTCGTAAAACAACTGGTTGCAGTAAAGAGCCAATCTGGATACTAAGGAGATCCTGAGGGAAATCGACGAGTACCAACAGCTTTACGCTATAGAGGAACAACATACTCCTTCATGGAAAGATCCGACCACCTCACAAAATAACTTTAACCCGACAAAAAAAAGAAAAACATCAGCCTCAGGAAAACCGGCATTAATTGTAAAAACACTGCCACTTCTTGTCATTCAAATGTACTTTTTATTATGTTTTATTTTGAATTTTTTTTCTTTATTACTTTATCTTTGACCATTATTCTATCTCTCACACAGCAACTCCCCTCCCACTTGTCTCCAATTCCAAAATACCAACCCTCAGCTTCCCTCAGCCCATCCCATCTACATCTGCTGGCCACCCACTTCGGGTTTCTACGCAACACATATCTTTCACCTATGCTGTGATGTTTAACATACAATTTCAATCTATCTAATCGAATAAGAATCCACAGATTGCGAGTTGAAGATAAATACTTTTACTAAGAGTATTAGTAATTTACTGACCCGGTCTCTCCAGATCTCCTAACAGTACTATTTCTAGGGTCAATTTTAGATCAATGCTATGCATTTTCAGCCATTCCTGAACCTGAGACCAGAAACAGGCTACCTGAGGGCAATACCAAAATAAATGGTCTATTGATTCTGTATGCTCACAACAAAATCTGCAGAGCTTCGATGATTTTATGCCCCAAATATTCAACATTTTGTTGGTGGCAAGAATTCTATATAATCATTTTAGCTGAAAAGCACGAAGTCTTGAACATAGATTAATCAGTTTTTTCTTACCCAGAAAGACTCACAGCTGTAATCACTGCCAAAGGTGATTCTAACATGACTCAGGGGTGTGAATACTTATGGAAATGCAATATTTCTGTATTTAATTTTCAATTCATTTGCTAAAATGTCTAAAAACATGTTTTCACTTTGTCATTATAGGCTATTGTGTGTAGATGTGTGAGAGAAAAAAAAGTATTTTGAATCAATTTTGAATTCAGGCTGTAACACAACAACATGTGGAATAAGTCAAGGGGTATAAGTACTTTCTGAAGGCACTGTAGGTCAGGCAGGGGTCTGGTTCTTGCAGTACTGTTATCCTGTTCATTTTTGGCACCAAGCAGAACTATAGTTGGGCGAATTTTGAAAAAGTGGGAAACTTTGCGTTTTTGTCTTCTGTAACCTCTTTTGACATCTATCCAACATATTAGCCCAACACATATTAGCCCATCTACATGGGCACCTCTTGGTATAGGATTAATATTGGAATTGGAATTTCCAAAAAGTGCAAGGTCATCTTCAAATTAGCATGTTTAACATCCTAAATGCTGTACTGCAAAGTCATCCTCAACTCCCTTTTCTAAAAAAGCTTTTTAGGTGTTCATCAATATGAGTTTTTTGTTAATGTGAGAGAAAAAAAATCCCTTACTCTTGTGCCTTACATAATGCAGGCCACTACGGGTAAGCCATATTTGTAATGAGGTTGATAAAACAAGACATGCCACAAGAGTTCTCTTCACAATCCCCAAGTCCAGAACAGACTATGGGAGGCACACAGTACCTCATAGAGCCATAACTACATGGAACACTATTCCACATCAAGTAACTGATGCAAGTAGTAAAATTAGATTTCAAAAACAGATTAAAAAACACCTTATGGAACAGCGGGGACTGTGAAGCAACACAAACATTGGCACATACACATGCATATACACACACACACACACGATAACATAGGCCCTATACATACACATTAGTACTGTAGATATGTGTAGTGTTGGAGTAGGGGCCTGAGGGCACACAGTGTGTTGTGAAATATGTGAATGTATTGTAATGTTTTTAAAGTTGTATAAACTGCCTTTAATTTTGCTGGACCTCAGGAAGAGTAGCTGCTGCTTTGGCAGCAGCTAATGGGGATCCATAATAAATGCAAATATTTTATCAGCAATCTGCTGGCCATATGTACTGTAAATATAAGAATAATAGCTCAAAATGGTTCCTAATATTAGCTCCTCAAAACTGCTTTGTCACAGGCAGAAATTTTCCAAATTCTGCCAACAGCTTGGCATCCTTTAAATTTCTTGTAAAAGCACACGTCACTGAACTGTGTGACACCATTGGCACATTGAAAGGTCTATTCAACTAAGCTCACTGTCAGGATTCCCATTATATTTGGCATGACCAGGTGTAACTACTAGTACTTTGATAAATGTTTTCTATCCAGCACTTGCTCTTAGTCAATGGATGTGCATATGCAACCTCATTTGCACTTTATTATGTATAAACTGGAGAATAAACTGGATGAGCTCCGTTCAAGACTATCCTACCAACGGGACATTAAAAACTTGAATATCTCATGTTTCACAGAGTCTGGCTGAACGACGACATAGTTAATATACAGTTGGCTGGGTTTTCCGTGCATCGGCAAGACAGAACAGCTACCTCCGGTAAGATGAGGGGTGTGTCTGTGTCTATCTGTCAATAAGAGCTGGTGCTCTTAACTCTAGGTTTTGCTCACCTGAGGGAGAGTTCCTTATGATAAGCTGTAGACCACACTATCTATCCACCAAGAGAGTTTTCATCTATATTTTTCGTAGCTGGTTATTAACCACCACAAACCGACCTCAACAAGCTGTATAAAGCCATAAGCAAACAAGAAAATGCTCATCTAGAAGCGACGCTCCTAGTGGCCAGGGAGATTGATGCAGAAAATCTTACATTTGTTTGACCTCATTTCTACCAGCATGTCACATACAGTGGGGAGAACAAGTATTGGATACACTGCTGATTTTGCAGGTTTTCCTACTTACAAAGCATGTAGAGGTCTGTAATTTTTATCATAGGTACACTTCAACTGTGAGAGACGGAATCTAAAACAAAAATCCAGAAAATCACATTGTATGATTTTAAGTAATTAATTTGCATTTTTCAGTAGCATATTGTGAAATATTAATGTAATAAAACAGAATCATTAAAAGCTTTAAAGGAACCTGTAACCACACCTATAAAGCTTAAGAAAAGCCCATATACAAAATAAATAGACACACATTGTAATCCAGATGCATGCCTGGATAAGAAGTGTCAGAATCAATAGTTGCGCCACCAATATAATCGGTTCAGTGATTTGTAGAGTGTTAAATGATTTGTAGAGGTGGGAAAAAGCCCACCTCAAAGAAAGAACTTAGGGTGGGAAACGCTCGTGGCGCAAAGTATTGTGGAGTAACTACAATGTTGTTGATCCAGTTTTCTTTTATATCAACATTAAACTCTGTAACTGTTTTAAAGTCACCATTGGCCTCATGGTGAAATCTCTGAGCGGTTTCCTTCCTCTCCGGCAACTGAGTTAGGAAGGATGCCTGCATCTTTGTAGTGACTGGGTATATTGATGCCCCATCTAAAGTCATTCAAAAATCATGTTAAACACTATTATTGCATGCGACTTCATCCATGCGTCTTACAGTACGTGACTTGTTAAGCACATTTTTACTCCTGAACACAGTATTTAGGCTTGCCATAACAAAGGGGTTGAATACTTACTGACTCAAAACATTTCAGCTTTTAAGGTTTAATTAATTTGTAAAAATGTCTAAAAACATATTTCCACTTTGACATTATGGGGTATTGTGTGTAGACCAGTGACAAAACATCTCAATTTAATCAATTTTAAATTCAGACTATAACACAACAAAATGTGGAAAAAGTCAAGGGGTGTGAATACTTTCTGAAGACAATGTATATGTGAAATCGACTCTTGTGGCATTATGTTCTATAAGTGTCAATATCCCCAAAAAGTTTGAGTGTTTTGTTACAGATGTGGCCTTGGTGGATACTGGTGGATACTGTTGGTACTATTTCTAAGTATTTAAAACCTTTTCCGTCATCTGAATTTGTTATTTTATTTTAACCTGGATTGACCCCGGCCTCTGATCATTTGAAGAACATTTGCCTTTTCTTTAACCTGACTCAACTAAAATCCAAGCCTACAAGGATGAATGTAAGAAATCCAGCAAACTCCTCGCTGATTGACCTAATTTTTACAAATAGCCCCAACAAGTACGAGTGGTGTTTTTGCTAATGACATCAGTGATCACTGTCCTATTGCACGTATAAGAGATACAAAAGAGAGAAACATTGATCCTCGTATAATTAGGAAGATCAAACTCCTTAAAAAATATATGTTTATTGTCACATACTGTACACAGGATAGGTGCACTGAAATGTGTTGTTTTACAGGGTCAGCCATAGTAGTACGGTGCCCCTGGAGCAAATTATGATTTTGTGCCTTGCTCAAGGCCACATCAACAGATTCTTCACCTTGTCGGCTCGGGTATTTGAACCAGCGACCTTTCACTAATTGTATAGATTGCCCCTGTATTGTAACATGTTTCATCCACTAGATGGCAGTAATGTGCTAACACTACTGAAAGTTGACAGATTGCACTTGTATGAAGTTAGCTATTTCAAAGATTAACGTGAGCATAAAGCCCATTTTCCAATAGTTTTTTGTCTCAGAGAAAAACACAACAATCCCAGTCCTACTTTCAATGTAGAAAATCCTGCTAATTTTCCCCAGGTTGGAAAACTGAGCCATATTATTTACTGTTAAAACAAAAAAACACAAACACAAGAATTCAAGTGTTCAATCAATTTTATTTGTGAAGTGCCTTTGTAACAACATTGAAACAGAATGCTGTAAGAGCTTCTTTTTATACCAACAAAATGAAAACACACACACCCCAACTAGCAAGAGGTATGGTGTCACGGCCGTCAAAAGAAGTGGACCAAAGTGCAGCGTGGTGAGCGTACATTTCTCTTTTTATTTAATATGTCGCCAACAAAACAAAAAACAACCGTGAAGCTTTACAGGGCTTTAGTGCCACTAACAAAGATAACTACCCACACTGAAAAGAGGGAAAAGGGCTACCTAAGTATGATTCCCAATCAGAGACAACGATAGACAGCTGCCCCTGATTGAGAACCATACCTGGCCAAAACATAGAAATAAAGAAACATAGAAAACAAAGCATAGAATGCCCACCCCAAATCACACCATGACCAAACCAAATAGAGACATAAAAAGGCTCTCTAAGGTCAGGGCGTGACACATGGTCAGCAAGACGTGCTTCAAATGATGAAAACATCAGTAGCCTTAACATCATTAAAAGCACCAAGTGTGCTTGATAAATAGTGAAAAACAGCACAAAACAACAATGTCATTACAATCAAAATGTGTTGCGATCGACTGGTTGGTGACCATTGGAATAGATCAATACAATAGAAAGGCCTGCCCTGTTCTTCATTCACAATTGGTGATTACATAATTATGCATCGTTCGCCTCCCCTCGCTCATCAACTCACCCATTCTCCCCCTTTCTCCCCCATCAATCACAGTTTCAATAATCCATGCGATGATCCTAGGGAGCACAGAGGCTACACACACATGTTTCCAAATAAACACAGCCATCTGTAGGATGTCAATAGACGGTTGGGTCAAAAGAGAGTTGGGGTTAATACCATACCACATAAACTCACTCAACTAAATTCATAAATAAAAAAATATGTAGAGGATTTTCATAATGGGGATTTTTCTAATAATTTATTTGAGTTTCTATGCATTCCAATGAGTTGAATGAATTAAGTGATCCAAAAACCTTCGTAGCAAATACATTTTATTCCCTGTCTTCCTTCCAGGGTGGGACAGCTTCGTCTGAATGGCGACCACAGAAAGGAGGACTGCATCAGGACTGCATCACCTTAAGTGCACTTGATTACACAAGCTCACTGGGCCTCTCTGCCTCTCCTTAGTCCTGGCGTGTAATCTGCTGAGATTTAAACCTGCTGCTTCTGTTTAATAAATCCCACTGCGATTAAAATAGGATTAGAGCTCTGCTTTCACCCCTAATAACATTTCAGCATGAAACATATTTAGATTTATTTTTTGCCTGGTTCTCCCTCATTTTTTCACTCATTGACATTGCCCACGACAGGGACAGACTTCCAGTTCTTGGCCTATACCTTCTCTCTCCTCAGTGGCCCAGCAGGTCAATCCATAGTAGTCAGTCCATAGTAGCGTGGTCTAATGGAGATTAACCTTATAATACGGTGCACACTCTGTATCAATGCACCTGCCACTCACAGCAGATTTCTCAATGAGAGATAACGTCCACAGAGAATATGGAGATGGATTTGATGGCTTTTGTCCATCCATGTAAGATGTAATATAAACTCAGCAAAAAAAGAAACGTCCCTTTTTCAGGACCCTGTCTTTCAAAGATAATTTGTAAAAATCCAAATAACTTCACAGATCTTCATTGTAAAGGGTTTAAACACTGTTTCCCATGCTTGAACAATGAACCATGATAAATTAATGAACATGCACCTGTGGAACGGTCGTTAAGACACTAACAGCTTACAGACGGTAGGCAATTAAGGTCACAGTTATGAAAACTTAGGACATTAAAGAGGCCTTTCTACTGACTCTGCACAGGGTCCTTGCTCATCTGCGTGAACGTGCCTTAGGCATGCTGCAAGAAGGCATGAGGACTGCAGATGTGGCCAGGGTAATAAATTGCAATGTCCGTTCTATGAGACGCCTAAGACAGCGCTACAGGGAGACAGGACGGACAGCTGATTGTCCTCGCAGTGGCAGACCATGTGTAACAACACCTGCACAGGATTGGTACATCCGAACATCACACCTGCGGGACAGGTACAGGATGGCAACATCAACTGCCCGAGTTACACCAGCAACGCACAATCCCTCCATTAGTGCTCAGACAGTCTGCAATAGGCTGAGAGAGGCTGGACTGAGGGCTTGTAGGCCTATTGTAAGGCAGGTCCTCACCAGACATCACTGGCAACAATGTCGCCTATGGGCACAAACCCACCGTCGCTGGACCAGACAGGACTGGCAAAAAGTGCTCTTCACTGATGAGTCACGGGGTAACATCTCACAGCAAGAACTGTCAAATCTGGTGTAGTCCATATGGAGCAGATGAACTACAGTACTTAATGCAGCTGGTGGCCACAGCAGATACTGACTGTTACTTTTGATTGATTTGATTTGATTTTGATCCCCCCTTTTTTCAGGGACACATTATTCCATTTCTGTTAGTCACATGTCTGTGGAACTTGTTCAGTTTACGTCTCAGTTGTTGAATCTTATGTTCATACAAATATTTACACATGTTTAAGTTTGATGAAAATTAATGTTTTTCAATGTTCTTCTTTGTGATCCGAACACCTCAAACTTAGATTTGTCTGTCCATAACACTTTTTTCCAATCTTACTCTGTCCAGTGTCTGCGTTCTTTTGGCCATCTTAATGTTTTCTTTTTATTGGCCAGTCTGAGATATGGATTTTCTTTGCAAATCTGCCTAGAAGGCCAGCATCCCGGAGTCGCCTCATCACTGTTGACGTTGAGACTGGGGTTTTGCAGGTACTATTTAATGAAGCTGCCAGTTGAAGACTTGTGAGGCATCTGTTTCTCAAACTAGACACTCTAATGTACTTGTCATCTTGCTCAGTTGTGCACCGGGGCCTCCCACTCCTCTTTCTATTCTGGTTAGAGACAGTTTGCGCTGTTCTGTGAAGGGAGTAGTACACAGCGTTGTACGAGATCTTCAGTTTCTTGGCAATTTCTCACATGGAATAGCCTTCATTTCTCAGAACAAGAATAGAGTGACGAGTTTCGGAAGAAAGTTATTTGTTTTTGTCCATTTTGAGCCTGTAATTGAACCCACAAATGCTGATGCTCCAGATACTCAACTAGTCCAAAGAATGACAGTTTTATTGCTTCTTTAATCAGAACAACAGTTTTCAGCTGTGCTAATATAATTGGAAAAGGGTTTTCTAATGATCAGTTCGCCTTTTAAAATGATAAACGTGGATTAGCTAACACAACGTGCCATTGGAACATAGGAGTGATGGTTGCTGATAATGGTCCTCTGTACGTCAATGTAGATATTCCATTAAAAGTCAACCGTTTCCAGCTACAATAGTCATTTACAACATTAACAATGTCTACACTGTATTTCGGATCAATTTGATGTTATTTTAATGGACAAAAAATGATCTTTCTTTCAAAAACAAAGACATTTCTAAGTGACCCCAAACTTTTGAATGGTAGTGTGTGTGTGTGTGTGTGTGTACAGTCTGTGTGTGTGTGTACGACCCAAGATAGCAGTCGACGTGTGTTTTTGTCTTGTCCCGTCCTGTCCCGTGATTATATCGTTTTCTTCGTATATATTTAGTATATATTTTAATCTCACTTTCCATCTACGAACTGAATATACTCTCCTGCAACCCGCCTCACCCAATGTGGTACGGATCTGCTATTTTTATACTTTAGAATCGGAACACCCATCAGTAGCTAGCCAGCTAACTAGCTACTAGCTAATAGTCAGTTAGCCACTGCTAGCGGTCCTCACCGTTAACTCGGACATCAGCCAGCCTCAACCCAGTCAATTCCTGCCAGTCTGCACAGCGCGATATCAACACAGAGCATATCGGACTGCTTTTTC
Organism: Salvelinus alpinus; assembly: GCF_045679555.1. Classification (NCBI taxonomy): domain Eukaryota; kingdom Metazoa; phylum Chordata; class Actinopteri; order Salmoniformes; family Salmonidae; genus Salvelinus; species Salvelinus alpinus. The sequence goes on from NC_092116.1 coordinate 615,956, forward strand.
TCTACCACATTTCCGGATTCCTACCGCAAGCTCTGAACCTTTACACCGGATCATCGCAGCTAGCTAGCTGCTACCCGAGTGGCTACTCCTGGCTAACGTCTCTGTCCCGGAGCAAGCACCAGTTAGCCTGGAGCTAGCCTCGAGCTAGGCCCTTCTCCCGGCTAGCCAAAGAGGTCAACCAGACAATTCTTGGGCTAGAATACCTATTTTGCCAATTGGCCTGGACCCTTTACTGCCGACACAGAGCCCCTCCGATCCATCACAACTGGTCTGCCGACGTAACCGTCCGATGTGGTTTTGGCTCCCTGACTCTTCAAATGCTACTCTTTGGACCCTATGCTACTCCTTGGACCCACATGCCTTTCCTTAATGTCAATATGCCTTGTCTATTGCTGTTTTGGTTAGTGATTATTTTCTTATTTCACTGTAGAGCCCTGAGCCCTGTCCAATATGCCTTAGATAGCCCTTTTGTTCCACCCCCCACGCATGAGGTGACCTCACCTGGCTTAACTGGTGCCTCTAGAGACAAAACCTCTCTCATCGTCCCTCAATGCCTAGGTTTTCCTCCACTGTACTCACATCCTACCATACCCTTGTCTGTAAATTATACCTTGAATCTATTCTTCCGCGCCCAGAAATCTGCTCTTTTTATTCTCTGTTCCGAACACACCAGATGACCAGTTCTTATAGCCTTTAGCCGTAAACCCTTATCCTACTCCTCCTCTGTTTCTCTGGTGATGTAGAGGTTAACCCAGGCCCTGCTGCCCCCAGCACCACTCCCATTCCCCAGGCGCTCTCATTTGTTGACTTCTGTAACCGTAAAAGCCTTGATTTCATGCATGTTAACATTAGAAGCCTCCTCCCTAAGTTTGTTTTACTCACTGCTTTAGCACACTTCGCCAACCTGGATGTCCTAGCCGTGTCTGAATCATGGCTTAGGAATGCCACCAAAAATCCTGAAATTTCCATCCCTAACATCTTCCGACAAGATAGAACTGCCAAAGGGGGCGGAGATGCTGCAGGGATAGCCTGCAGGGATAGCCTGCAGAGTTCTGTCACACAATCCAGGTCTTTGCCCAAACAATTCAAGATTCTACTTTCAAAAATCCACCTTTCAAGAAACTAGTCTATCACAATTGTTATAAACCACCTTCAGCCCCAAACTGTGCCTTGGACACCATATGTGAATTGATTGCTCCCCATCTATTTTCAGAGTTTGTACTGGATATGCCTAACACCCCAGCCGTCCTACAATCTAAGCTTGATGCCCTCAATCTCACACAAGTTATTAAGGAACCTACCAGGTATAACCCTAAATCCGTGACCATGGACACCCTCTTAGATATCATCCTGACCAACTTGTCCTCTAAATACACCTCTGCTGTCTTCAACTAGGATCTCAGCATTCACTGCCTCATTGCCTGCGTGCGTGATGGGTCTGTGGTCAAACGACCACCTCTCATCACTGTCAAACGCTCCCTAAAATATTTCAGCGAGCAGGTCTTTCTAATCAACCTGGCCGGGGTATCCTGGAAGGATATTGACCTAATCCCGTCAGTAGAGGATGCCTGGCTGCTCATAAAAGTGCTTTCCTCACCATCTTAAATAAGCATGCCTCATTCAAAAAATGTAGAACTAAGAACAGATATAGCCCTTGGTTCACCCCAGACTGCACTGCCCTTGACCAGCACAAAAACATCCTGTGGCATTCTGCATTAGCATTGAATAGCCCCCACGATATGCAACTTTTCAGAGAAGTCAGGAACCAATATACTCAGTCAATTAGGAAACCTAAGGCTAGCTTTTTCAACCAGAAATTTGCATCCTGTAGCACAAATTCCAAAAAGTTTTGGGACACTGTAAAGTCCATGGAATAAGAGCACCTCCTCCCAGCTGCCCATTGCACTGAGGCTAGGAAACACTGTCACCACCGATAAATCTACAATAATCAATCATTTCAATAAGCATTTATCTACGGCTGGCCATGCTTTCCACCTGGCTACTCCTACCCCGGCCAACAGCTCAGCACCCCCTGCAGCAACTTGCCCAAGCCCTCCCTGCTTCTCCTTCACCCAAATCCAGACAGCTGATGTTCAGAAAAAGCTGCAAAATCTGGATCCCTACAAATCAGCTGGGCTAGACAATCTGGACCTTCTCTTTCTAAAATGATCTGCCAAAATTGTTGCAACCCTTATAACTAGAATGTTCAACCATTCTTTTGTATCATCTGAGATCCCTAAAGATTGGAAAGCTGCCGCGGTCATCCCCCTCTTCAAAGGGGGACTCTAGACCCAAACTGTTACAGACATATATCTGTCCTACCCTGCCTTTCTAAGGTCTTCGAAAGCCATGTTAACAAACAGATCACTGACCATTTCGAATCCCACCGCACCTTCTCCGCTATGCAATCTGGTTTCCGAGCTGGTCATGGGTGCACCTCAGCCACGCTCAAGGTCCTAAACGATATCATAACCGCCATCGATAAAATACATACTGTGCAGACGTCTGTGTATACTGTGCAGACCTGGCCAAGGCTTTCGACTCTGTCAATCACCGCATTCTTATTGGCAGACTCGACAGCCTTGGTTTCTCAAATGACTGCCTCGCCTGGTTCACCAACTGCTTCTCAGATAGAGTTCAGTGTGTCAAATCGGAGGGCCTGTTGTCCGTACCTCTGGCAGTCTCTATGGGGGTGCCACAGGGTTCAATTCTCGGGCAGACTCTTTTCTCTGTATATATCAATGATGTCGCTCTTGCTGCTGGTGATTCTCTGATCCACCTCTACGCAGACGACACCCTTCTGTATACATCTTGCCCTTCTTTGGACACAGTGTTAACAAACCTCCAAACGAGCTTCAATGCCATACAACACTCATTCCGTGGCCCCCAACTGCTTTTAAATGCTAGTAAAACTAAATGCATGCTCTTCAACCGATTGTTGCCCGCACCCGCCCGCCCGACTAGCATCACTACTCTGGACGGTTCTGACTTAGAATATGTGGACAATTACTATTACTGGAAGGAAACAGATTCTGGATTTAATTTTGGATTGGAGATGCTTAATGTTAGTCTGGAAGGTGAGTTTACAATCTAACCAGACACCTAGGTATTTGTAGTTGTCCACATATTCTAAGTCAGAACCGTCCAGAGTCGTGATGCTGGATGGGCGGGCAGGTGCGGGCAGCGATGGTTGAAGAGCATGCATTTAGTTTTAATTGAAGCCACAACCCTGGTGTTGCAAGCGCCATGCTCTACCAAGGCCAGGTATTGTGTTGATATTATGAAAACTATTTGGAATGCCGGTTATATTACATGTGCGATCTTCTAGGACACTCAAAGTGATCCCAGTGTTTCCTCATGCAGGTGTAATATTAGGATATAATTACTTTCATATAGGCAATTCATTCACCCACTGTAGAAGGAGAAGTTAGGTGAACAGACTCGAAAAACGCATTGTTGGTCAATTGAGTGCTGAGCTAAGTTATAAACTGGCAAAAACAGCAACTGTTATAGTGGTTCCCAAATTTGTTTGTGCTATGACACATCATAAGCTCTGTTTGAGTAAACTAAACAAATGTCTCTGATCACAACCCAGTCTTCAACTATGCCCCGGAGGAAAGAAATTATCTATGAGTCCCACCCAGTTCCCTAAAGTCATAGGAGATGAGAGAAGTTGTCTGAAAAATCTCCTATGTGGGTGGATCAGTCCTGCGGTCTCTCCACTCAACTCATGAAGGGATAGGTGGCTCAGTGTCTTGGGGGCTTACCCAATGTTTACATGCCTCTGTTTCACTTTTGATTGAAATATCCTTCACCTGGGGAAGAGACAAGAACTGTAATATCAGAATCTACAATCCAAAAGTAGATTGTTCTTTACATTGAAAATTGGTATAATATCTTGTATCATCATTTCAATGTGTGTGGGGCTGTATAAGTCGCACCTGACAACGCCCCTAGAAGTGATGATTATTGTCCCTATTACATTACCATGGGCATACTCTCATAACAATAATGAACACAGAAATGGACACATATAAGTAGATTGACACCCCCTTCACAGAACAGCGCAAACTGGCTCTAACCAGAATAGAAAGAGGAGTGGGAGGCCCCGGTGCACAACTGAGCAAGAGGACAAGTACATTAGAAGTGTCTAGTTTGAGAAAGAGATGCCTCACAAGTCCTCAACTGGCAGCTTCATTAAATAGTACCCGCAAAACACCAGTCTCAACGTCAACAGTGAAGAGGCGACTCCGGGACGCTGGCCTTCTTGGGCATAGTTCCTCTGTCCAGTGTCTGTGTTTTTTTGCCTATCTTAATCTTTTATTTTTATTGGCCAGTCTGAGATAAGGCTTTTTCTTTAAGGCTCAGTTGGCGTCAGGTTTGAATTGGCTCAGGTGGCGTCAGGTTTGAATTGTCAGGCTGATCAAAACTCTAGTAAAATCCAGACATGTTTTATAATGCTTTTCAAAGACACTTCAGGTTTTGGCGGGAAATACCGGGTTACCCGGCAGAAAAGCGATTTATTCTCAGGATGGAACATTTGTAAAATACCGGGAAATGTTCATCCCTAGTGTACCCAGAAAGCACAGCTGGTCTCTTATAGGCCTATCCAAGCCTTTTTGGTCAGTGTTGTGGTTGAGGAGGGGGATTAGCCTACAGCAGATGTTAGGGCATCATTTAATCTCATCCCAGAGTCTTCCAGAAAAAAAACTATTTGGATGACCCTACACTTTTAATGTTTCGACCACCAACCCGCAAACCTTCGGCAATAATTGTGGTTAGTCAGTTTAAATTTGCTTTGGTGGCTGCATCTCTCCCTTTTTGGTGGAGAACCCCCTATGTGGCACACAAAAGCATGCATTTGGCTGCTGGCCCAAACTGATGGTGGTATGGGTGGTAAGGCCTGGGTGGATCATTCTGTTGTTTTGCTTCGTACAGATTTCAGACGAATCAAAACAAGCCCCATGACCAGTCATACATTTTATGCTGGAGATGCAGGGCAGGTTTGTGCAACTCATGAGAAGGTTGGGGACCCATTTTGGAAAAAGAGCTTAATGTCGGGATTTCATTTGATAGGTAAAATCATTGCCACATATCCAACCTCATGTGAAGAGGGGCTGGTTGTAGTCAAGTGTATTTGTAGTCAAGTGTTTTGTTCAAACACATGCCATTGGCCTTTGTTACTTTATAAGGTTTTCTAATTGAACAATAAAATTATTCATTCATATGGGGTGAATAGAATAGTTGCAAATTATAAATATATACTGATGGCTTGTCTAACATCCCAAGATGCAGCCTCCAGAGACAAAATGTAATTTTGCACAGACTAAATTCACCAAACTTGAATACTGACAGGTGAACAAAAAAACTGCTTCCAGCACAGTAAATATTCTGCAGCGATCTTATTGATCACATAGCATACTTATCTATCTATCTATCCATCCATCAAACGCTCATTTTAATGAACTTGTCTAATAGATGAAGACACACTCTGAGTTAAAAACTTTGGAGTCGGATGGCTAGGGTCACTGATTGTGACAGTGCCCAATTCATTTTGAGGAGTGCAGCCAATGCATAATGGATCAAGCAAAGCAATAAACTTTTAAACACTTTGCAAGTAAATGAATGGCCCAGTGGGCTTTTGCATCTTTTATTTGGTCTTTTTTAAATTTAACCTTTACCTAACTAGGCAAGTCAGTTAAGACCAAATCTTATTTACAATGACGGCCTACCAAAACGAAAAAGTTCTCCTGCGGGGAAGGGGGCTGAGTTTAAAAATAAAAATGAATTAAATAAAAGTATAGGACAAAACACACATCACGACAAGAGAGACAACACAACACTAGATAAAGAGATACCTAAGACAACAACATAGCATGGCAGCAACACATGAAAACACAGCATGGTAGCAACACAACATGACAACAACATGGTAGCAACACAACATGACAGCAGCACAACATGGTAGCAGCACAAAACAGGGTACAAACATTTTTGGGCACAGACAACAGCACAAACTGCAAGAAGGTAGTGACAACAATACATCACGCAAAACAGCCACAACTGTCAGTAAGAGTGTCCATGGTTGAGTATTTGAATGACGAGATGGAGATAAAACTGTCCAGTTTGAGTGTTTGTTGCAGCTCGTTCCAGTCGCTAGCTGCGTCGAACTGAAAAGACGAGCGACCCAGGGATGTGTGTGCTTTGGGGACCTTTAACAGAATGTGACTGGCAGAATGGGTGTTGTATGTGGAGGATGATAGCTGCAGTAGATATCTCAGATAGGGGGGAGTGAGACCTAAGAGGGTTTTATAAATAAGCATCAACCAGTGGGTCTTGCGACAGGTATACAGAGATGACCAGTTTACAGAAGAGTAAAGAGTGTAGTGTTCAAACCAAAGTTGAATTAGAAGGCCCCGGAGGAACACATTGGTTTGTCCCAGGAAGAACTTTATGATATTACACACAATAGGTATTTCTAAAGAAGTATTGATAACACTTTCTATCAGACGTGGGACCAAGTCATTATTTTACAAGTGACAAGTAAGTCTCAAGTCTTAGCACTCAAGTCCCAAGCCAAGACAGGCAAGTCCCAAGTCAAGACAGGCAAGTCCCAAGTCAAGACAGGCAAGTCCCAAGTCAAGACAGGCAAGTCCCAAGTCAAGTCTCAAGTCCTAAACTTTGAGTTGCGAGTCTTAAATAAGTCATAATGTGCTCTTCACCAAATGTAATACCATTTCCTATTTTTAACAAGAGTAAGAGTTAGTATATTAAATTTACGCAAATCATGAATTCTTTTAAATATATATATTTATTACTTGTCCAAATAAACGTTATATTTCCATGGCAATACATGGGTAGCCATGAGAAAGACAGATCAGTATGACAACAAAAACAAAATATTGTAGTGCTCTCTCTCTCTCTCTAGATATACTCTAGACACCTAAACAATCCTGCCATAAAGTTACAATAATTTATTAAAAGGTACATCAAAACAACTGCTACTGAACTTCAAGTAGGTGTTACGGCTGTCGTAAGAAGAGGACCAAGGTGCAGATGTCGCAGAACAAAACAACAAACAATACCAAAACAAACCGTGAAGCTTAAGGTTATGTGTCATAAAACAAAGTTAACTTTCCACCAAGACAGGTGGAAAAAAGGGCTACCTAAGTATGGTTCTCAATCAGAGACAACGATAGACAGCTGCCTCTGATTGAGAACCACACCCGGACAAAACATAGAAATAAAGAAACTAGAATGCCCACCCTAGTCACACACTGGCCTAACCAAAATAGAGAATAAAAGCCTCTATGGCCAGGGCGTGACAGTATCCCACCCCCCAAAGGTGCGGACTCCGGCCGCAAAACCTGACTTTAAAGGGGAGGGTCCGGGTAGGCTTCCTTTACGGCGGCGACTCTGTTGCGGGGACCCTCGCCGCCGACCCCGGACTGCTGACCCTCATAGCGGGCCCCGGACTGGGCACCCTCGTTGCGCGCCACGGACTGGGCACCCTCGCTGGGGGCCCCGGACTGGGCACCCTCGCTGGAGGCTCCGGACTGGAGGCCGTCGCTGGAGGCTCCGGACTGGAGGCCGTCGCTGGAGGCCTGGTCCGTAGAGGAGGCACGGGATGAACCAGGCTGGGAAGACCTACTGGAGGCCTGGTCCTTAGAGGAGGCACAGAATGACCCAGGCTGTGGGGGAGCACTGGAGATCTGGTGCGTAGCCTTGGCACCACTCTTCCAGGCTGAATGCCCACTCTAGCCCGGCACCTCCAGAGTGCAGGCACAGGTCGAACCGGGCTGTGGGGGAGCACTGGAGCTCTGGTGCTTAGCACTTGCACCGCTCCTCTTGTCTGCATGCCCACTTTAGCCCGTCACGTGCTGGGAGCTGGAACAGGCCCACTGGGTACTCCTGGCGAACTGGGGAAACAGTGCGTAGAGCCGGCGCAGGACTCACCAGACGGCTAGCACGCACCTCAGGACTAGTATGGAGAGCTGACTCAGGTGACATCAACCCGAGGACACGCTCCGTAGGGCGAATGTCGTGCCTCATGCACCAACACAGCAGCTCTCTCATAGCTCTCTCCTCCAATCTCCCCATCAACTCCTTCACTGTCTCTGCTTCACTACCTTCACTCCCCTCCAAGTTCACCCCGACTGGCTCTGGTTCCATCCTCGGCTCCGCCGACCCCCCATTTTTTTTTGGGGGGGGGGCTGCCTCTCCTGGCCACGCTGCTTGGTCCTTTGTTGGTGGGAAGTTCTGTCACGGCTGTCGTAAGAAGAGGACCAAGGTGCAGCGTGGTGAGCGTACATACTTTTAATAGTAGATGTCGCCAACAAAACAATAAACAATACCAAAACAAACCGTGAAGCTTAAGGCTATGTGCCATCAAACAAAGTTAACTTCCCACCAAGACAGATGGAAAAAAGGGCTACCTAAGTGTGGTTCTCAATCAGAGACAACTATAGGCAGCTGCCTCTGATTGAGAACAACACCCGGCCAAACACAAAGAAATAGAAAACATAGAAATAATGAAACTAGAATGCCCACCCTAGTCACACCCTGGCCTAACCAAAATAGAGAATAAAAGCCTCTCTATGGCCAGGGCGTGACAGTAGGCCTACAATTTGAACACTGGCCTGAATGTCTGAGAAAACAATACAGATCCCAAAGATGGGAGATAAAACCTGAACATGGAGACTACGTGTGTGTGTGTGTGTGTGTGTGTGTGTGTGTGTTTGTGTGTGTGTGTGTGTGTGTGTGTGTGTGTGTGTGTGTGTGTGTGTGTGTGTGTGTGTGTGTGTGTGTGTGTGTGTGTGTGTGTGTGTGTGTGTGTGTGTGTGTGTGTGTGTGTGTGTGTGTGTGTGTGTGTGTGTGTAATGCATAAACAGTTTCCTTTTTTCTCTTATCTCAGGGCCCTATGATGCATTGCATTTGCAAAGACCAAATTTGATAAAGGTCTGTCAGTCATTTGTGCACGATGAGGCCGCAGTATGATGCCACCATGGCTGAAGACACACTCCACCGGAGCACTGGAGGCAGTAACTGCCAAGACCCTGATGGCCACTCGGGACAGTGAAGGAAGAGCTGTCCTTTGCATATGTCAAGGTAGTGACTTAGCTATAGTGCTGTAGTGGTCCCAACAGCTTTCTTCTGCCTTTTACATACTGTCACGCTGCAAACAGCCCTTCTTCTTGTCCAAGACTATGGTCCTCTCGCTCTTCCTTATCAACAAGAGGCACAGCTTGCTCAGTCCTTGCAGCATCTTGCAGAATCAGTTCTGGCAAAACATGTAAAAGCATAGCAGAAACAAAAAGGCCAGTATTAAAGTATTGGTGATGCAGTGGATTAAACTGAAAAAATATGATTGTTGCAGTCAATTGGATTAAATTATAAGAAAAAGTTACATTAAACATACCTTCCACTCTTTGGCCACCTCCTCCTTGACCAGCACATGGTGCTCCACCCACATCAGAGAAAAAGCCGGATCCAAGGCAGCTGCTTTGAGGTAGACTGGATCTGAAAAGGGGGCAGTGATTCCATCTTGTGTCCTGGCCATTTTCACATTGATGAAGATTCCAAGAAATCTTTTGTTCAGGGATGCCTGGAGACTTCTAACCAGGCCGCTCAGGAAATGGACTTGATTCTTCCGCTGCTCCAGGTGGTGATTTAGGGACAGAGGGAACAACAGAACTGATTGTGACTATCTTCTCCCCCTGTGTCATATCTGTTGCTCCAAATGGCTTCAGGATGTCCACCAACTCCTTTAACTTATTCCACTCCTGTACTGTGAACAAGTCCTTGTGCCCAGCCTTTTCTAGAACATGACAGAGCTTTAGATGGTCACATTGGATAACTGCCTTCACTTTACTCAGTGTTGAGTTCCATCTTGTGATGACAGCAGCAGGCATGCCTCTTTCCCCAAATGTTTATGTTGTGCTTGTATGCAGCAGTGAGCTGATTTTTGATAACTTTGAAAGAGAAGAAGTCATCACCTTTGTTTCTTTCAAGCCATCTCCCACCACCAGCTGGAGAGTGTGGGAAAAACACTGTGAGCGCTATTTTTTGTTGTTGCAATAGCAGCATCCACTGTTTGCTGGTCTTCCAGGGTTAGGTCATTCCAGAGCTCTGGGTCATCAACGTGATCTTCATCATGTACTTCATCTTCTTGTTCAATGAGGAAGCACACCGTGAATGCTTTTCTCATGTTGGCAGCATTGTCACTAATGATATAGTCCAATTTATCTTTAATGCTGTACTCATCACATATGGCCTCAAATTGCTCACAGATTCTTTCGGCCGTGTGTGGGCCTTTGAAGCGGTCACAGGCCAAGAGATTGGACTTGAGTTGTATCCTCTCTCCATCTTTCTCCATACAGTGCACAGTGACACCAAGGAACCCCCTCATCTTTCGGTTGGACCAAATGTCCACTGTGACTGAAACATGGTCTGTGTTGCTCAAATGAGTTTTCAGTTTTGAACGTCTCTCTGTAGCGAGGTTCTCTACTTTTGATGTCAATGTTCTGCGACACACTGGGCTGTACTTACTGTCAACCACTGACAGGTAGTGACGAAAACATTTTTTTCCCACAATAGACAGAGGCAAGTTGCAATCGATAACCAGGTGGGACAGTATTGCATTATTGATAGCTTTCTGCTGTGTATGATTCATGCTGTACTGCTCTACATGGGTCTCCATGAACTGTGAGATTGGAGACTGTTGTGGTTCACTTCTGACACTTCTGTTCATCTGGAATTGTTAAAATCTGTAAGAGGTAAGCATATAAAAAAAATCATTGAGCGGCTGCAGTAGCACCCCCCCTCCCCCCCCCCCCCCCTCAAAAGGGATTGACACACACACACACACACACACACACACACACACACACACACACACACACACACACACACACACACACACACACACACACACACACACACACACACACACACACACACACACACACCCTCTCTGTCTGTGGTTACAGTAGGCTAACATATGTCAATGGTTTTAGGAACAGCAGAAACATCAGGCAGGATTTAGGCTACCAACTGCCTAACCAGTTGTAGCTCAATCTTGTGTGCAATGATTACGTTCCCGCACTGACTGACTGTGTGGAGGCTCATTGATTTAACGTTACTTTGCAAGTTATGCAAAGCTGTCGGCTATATTAGCCACGAATAGCCGAATAGCTAGTTTTAAGGTGGCGCATCTGGTAAAAAAACTTTGGGAAGACTGTCACGTGTGTTTGGAGGCTGAGGTCCTGAGTTCAAGCCTTGGTATGATCTGAATCAGGGGGAAGTGGTACGTGCTACGCAAGCAGCGTGCTGTCCTTTATAATGGTGCTGTGACCCGGTTCAGCAGTTACGCTTAGCTCAACGCCGGGGTTGTTGGGGGTTGAATGTAACAGATCGGGATCTGTGAAACTCACTCCCCAGCCTGAAGTGTCCCCACTCAAGCTGCTGAATAGCTAGCTTTCGGTGGCGCAACTTGTAAGACTCTTCAGGAAGACGGGCACGTGTGTTTGCGAGGCAGAGTTCAAGCCTCGGTATGAGCCGAATCAAGGGGAATCAAGCAGCGTGATTTCCTTTACACATTTGAGTGGCTTCATTCATCCAGTTCATCCCTCAGCTCTTTACCAAAACAGTGGCAGGGTGACACTTTGTTGTTGTTTGAATTTCAGATTGCCCCTTTTAAGTAAAGTAGGGTTACAATCTATGAGAAGTTATACATTTTTCAGAAAACTGCACCTTTAAGTCAATCGAAACTACACAATGTCCTTCCTGTAGTGCAGGGATCATCAACTAGATTCAGCCAAGGGCCAATTTTTTCTTGAGCGGATGGTCGGGGGTCCTGAACATAATAAAAATATATATTTTTAGACTGCAAATTGATCGCAAGAAGCCTTAACAGGGGCCTTAACAAGGCACTGCATCACAGTGCTAGCTATGCCACTAGAGATCCTAGTTCAAGTCCAGGCTCTGTCACAGCCGGCCGCGACCGGGAGAACCATGGGGCGGCACACAATTGGCCCAGTGTTGTCCGGGTTAAGGGAGGTTTTGGCCAGCAGGGATGTTCTTGTCCCATTGTGCTCTAGCAACTCCTGTGGTGGGCCGGGTGCAATGCACACTGGCACGGTCGCCAGGTGTACGGTGTTTCCTCTGACACATTGGTGCAGCTGACTTCCGGGTTAAGCGGTCATTGTGTTAAGAAGCAGTTTGGCTCAGCTGGGTTGTGTTTTGGAGGAAGCGCGGCTCTCGACTTTCGCTTCTCCCGAGTCCGTACGGGAGTTGCAGTGATGGGACAAGACTGTAACTACCAATTGGATACCACGAAATTGGGGAGAGAAAAGGGAATTTAAATACATTTTAAAAAGCCTTAAAAATATATAATATTTGACTAAAACATAATAATTTCAAACCTTCATTTACATTTGGGGACATTATTTTGGATGGGTTATTAAACTTCTCTAGGGTAGGGGGCAGCATTCGGAATTTTGGATGAAAAGCATGCCCAAATTAAACTGCCTGCTTCTCGGGCCCCGAAGATATGATATGCATATAACTGGTTGATGTGGATAGAAATCACTCTAACGTTTCCAAAACTGTTAAAATAGTGTCTGTGAGTATAACAGAACTGATTTGGCAGGCGAAAACCTGAGAAAAATCCATTCGGGAAGTAGTTTTTTTTTGGTTTTGTAGTTTTCTATTCAATGCCATTACAGTATCCATTGACTTAGGACTCAAATTGCAGTTCCTATGCCTTCCACTAGATGTCTTTAGAAATTGTTTCAGGCTTGTATTCTGAAAAATTAGGAAGTAAGAGCAATCTGAATGAGTGGACCCTAAAGTGTCACAGAGCTTTTTCATGCGTGCGACCGAGAGAGTGCCTTTCTTGTTTACCTTTTATATTGACAACGTTATTGTCCGGTTGAAATATTATCGATTATTTAGGCTAAAAACAACCTGAGGATTGAATATAAACATCGTTTGACATGTTTCTATGAACTTTACGGATACAATTTGGATTTTTTTGTCTGCCTGTTTTGACTGCATTTGAGCCTGTGGATTGAAGAAAACGCGCGAACAAAACGTAGGTTTTTGGATATAAAGAGACTTTATCGAACAAAAGGAACATTTATTGAGTAAATGAATGTCTGCTGAGTGCAACCATATGAAGATCATCAAAGGTAAGGGATTAATTTTATCTCTATTTCTGACTTGTGTAACTCTTCTACTTGGCTGGTTACTGTTTGTAATGATTTGTCTGCTGGGCTATGTTCTCAAATAATTGTAAGGTATGCTTTCGCCGTAAAGCATTTTTTAAATCTGACACCGTGGTTGGATTCACAAGAAGTTAATCTTTAAACCTATGTAAAATATGTTTTGTTTTCTGAATTTTTATAATGAGTATTTCTGTATTTGAATTTGGCGCCCAGCAGTTTCATTGGCTGTTGAAGAGGTGGGACGCTAACGTCTCTCGTACCCAAGAGAGGTTAAAATTGGTGTCCTGACTCTCTGTGGTCATTCAAAATCCCATGGCGCTTATTGTAAGAGTAGGGGTGTTCACCCCAGTGTCACGGCTAAATTCCCAACCTGGCCACATACCATCATGTCCACCTAATCCTCCACCTCATTCCTAATGGGCATATATCACTCTTCACCACTCCAACTAATAGCTGATGTGTGGTGAGAGTTCTGGCACAAAGATGGTCGCCGTGCATCACTGAAGTGGGTGATACACATTGATGGTGGAGGAGGTGAGCTTCCCTCTGCTATGTAGCTCAGTTGGTAGAAAAGTGCTATATAAATCCAATCAATTATTATTAATTATTATTATTTATATACGATCACACGTCTCTCTATGATGCGTGGGAATACTTGGGAACAGATTTCTGAAATTAAAACCACTTTTTGCTGATTTCCTGGTGTTTTTACAGTCTTTTATGTCCAACAATAAAAATAAAAAGTACATGTCTCTCTATTAATTGCTCAGAAAACTTGTGGGTCCAAATATAACCACCGGCGGGCCAAATTCGGCCTGTGGGACTCCAGTTGGGAAACCCTGCTGTAGTGGATGCCGAAAATGGTGTGTCAGTTAGGAAAAAAGCTGACGGTCCTGCAAGAGTATACACACTGGCTTCAACTGAGAAGGTATGAAGTATCAGGAGCATTACAATCATGTGTTATTTTTTATTTTTCAGGTACAATATTTTAATTCATAGAATTTCATATATTCAGTTCATATGATATTTTCCAATCATTATTTTCCACATACTGTACAGTCAGGTCCAAAATGATTGGCACCCTTGAAATATTGAGCTATATTGTATGCAAAAAAAAGGGAAATCATATTATGTTATACTCATACGATTGCTCACAGAAAGAGATTTTGATTAACAGCTAAAATACGTATATATATATTTTTTAAAGGACGCATGAGCAGAAAAGAACCCCCATACTTACTGTAAAATATGGTGGTGGATCTTGCTTACACTGGTCCTGGGGCCCTAGTTTAGGTCAACGGCATCATGACCTTTACCTAGTACCAGGACACTGTAGCCAAAAACCTGGTTGCCTCTGCCAGGTGTCTGAAACTTGGACGCAAGTGGATCTTCCAGCAAGATAATAACCCTAAGCACACATCAAAATCCACAAACAAGTGGTTAATTTAACACAAAATCAACATTTTGCATTGGCGATCTCAGTCTCCGGACTTGAACACAATTGAATATCTGTCGTTTGAATTTAAGAGAGCAGTTCATAAGCACAGACCAAGGATATCAAGGATCTGGAAAGATTATGTATGGAGGAATGGGCTAAGATCAATCCCAGTGTGTTCTCCAATCTCATACAACATCTTAGAAAAATACTCAGTGTCGTTATCCTCGCAAGATGAGGTATTGAAAGGTATTAAAAACAGCGGTGCCAATAATTTCCCCTATCGATTTGAGATGAAAAAATATGACAAAATATCTTTATCTGAGCAATTGTATTAGTATAAAATAATATACTTTTTTTTGGAGCATACAAAATAGCTCAATATGTGTATTATTTATTTTATACAATATTTTTTGCTCATCTTTATCAAACAAAAAGAACTGGGCCTCTTTTTTTTTTCTTTTTTTCCCCTCCCAAAACCCCAATGCCATTCCCTCAACCCCACCCCTGTATGTTATTTATTCTTAGGAAATGTTCACATGGTATATGTAAAAGTATTTTGTTTTTATATTTCTTTGACCACTTATTTACTTTAATCATGCAATTGTACTAGGTACTTGTTTGCATGTATACTGTACATTCTCTGTATTTTCTTACTGCAGTCCCTTCAGAAAGTATTCACACCCCTTGACTTTTTACACATTTTAGTGTGTTACAACTTGGGATTAAAATTGATTTAATTGTACTTTTTTTGTCAAGGATCTTCACAAAATACTCTGTAATGTCAAAGTGTAAGAAAAATTCTAACATTTGTCTTTATGGAAAAGTCTTTAAGAACTTTCCACGCCTGGATTGTGCAACATTTGACCATTTCAAAATTCTTCAATCTCTGGCAAATTGACCATTGATCACAGCTAGACATAACTGTAACTTAGCCACTCAGAAACATTTACTGTCTACTCCAGTGTAGATACGGCCTTGTGTTTTAGGTTATTGTCCTGCTAAAGGTGAATTCATCTCCAAGTGTCTGGTGGAAAGCAATCTGAACCGGGTTTCTCTGTAGGATTTTGCCTGTGCTTATTGCCGTTCTGTTTATTTTTATCCTGAAAAACTCCCCAGTCCTTAAAAATTTCAAGCATACCCATAACATTAAGCCCTAGCCGCGTCCTCAGAGCAAGTGCAGAACAGCTGGCTGGAGTATTTACGGACATATTCAGTCTCTCCCTATCCCAGTCTGCTGTCCCCACATGCTTCAAGATGTCCACCTTTTTATTTATTTATTTATTTCACCTTTATTTAACCAGGTAGGCCAGTTGAAAACAAGTTCTAATTTACAACTGCGACCTGGCAAAGATAAAGCATAGCAGTGCGACACAAACAACAACACAGAGTTACACATGGAATAAACAAACGTACAGTCAATAACACAATTGGAAAAAAATATATACAGTGTGTGCAAAGGAGGTAAGATTAGGGAGGTAAGGCAATAAATAGGCCATAGTGGCAAAGTAATTACAATTTAGCAATTAAACACTGGAGTGATAGATGTGCAGAAGATGAATGTGCAAGTAGAGATACTGGGGTGCAAAGGAGCAGAAAAAATAAATCAATAACAATATGGGAATGAGGTAGTTGGATGGGCTATTTACAGATTGGCTATTTACAGGTGCAGTGATCTGTGAGCTGCTCTGACAGCTGATGCTTACATTTAGTGAGGGAGATATGAGTCTCCAGCTTCAGTGATTTTTGCAATTCGTTCCAGTCATTGGCAGCAGAGAACTGGAAGGAAAGGCAGCCAAAGTAGGAATAGGCTTTGGGGGTGACCAGTGAAATATACCTGCTGGAGCGCGTGCTACGTATGGGTGCTGCTATGGTGACCAGTGAGTTGAGATAAGGCGGGGCCTTACCTAGCAAAGACTTATAGATGACCTGGAGCCAGTGGGTTTGGCGACGAATATGAAACGAGGGCCAGCCAACGAGAGCATACAGGTTGCAGTGGTGGGTAGTATTTGGGGCTTTGGTGACAAAACGGATGGGACTGTGATAGACTGCATCCAATTTGCTGAGTAGAGTGTTGGAGGCTATTTTATAAATGACATCGTCGAAGTCAAGGATCGGTAGGATAGTCAGTTTTACGAGGGTATGTTTGGCAGCATGAGTGAAGGATGCTTTGTTGCGAAATAGGAAGACGATTCTAGATTGAATTTTGGATTGGAGATGCTTAATGTGAGTCTGGAAGGAGAGTGTACAGTCGAACCAGACACCTAGGTATTTGTAGTTGTCCACATATTCTAAGTCAGATCCGTCCAGAGAAGTGATGCTGGACGGGCGGGCAGGTGCAGGCAGCGATCGGTTGAAGAGCATGCATTCAGTTATACTTGCATTTAAGAGCAGTTGGAGGCCACGGAAGGAGAGTTGTATGGCATTGAAGCTCGTCTGGAGGTGAGTTAACACAGTGCCCAAAGAAAGGCCAAAAGTATACAGAATGGTGTCGTCTGCGTAGAGGTGGATCAGAGAATCACCAGCAGCAAGAGCAACATCATGGATTCATACAGAGAAAAGAGTCAGCCCGAGAATTGAACCCTGTGGCACCCCCATAGAGACTGCCAGAGGTCCGGACAACAGGCCCTCCGATTTGGCACACTGAACGCTGTCTGAGAAGTAGTTGGTGAACCAAGCGAGGCAGTCATTTGAGAAACCAAGGCTGTTGAGTCGGTCGATAAGAATGTGGTGATTGACAGAGTCGAAAGCCTTGGCCAGGTCGATGAATATGGCTGCACAGTAATGTCTTTTATCGATGGTGGTTATGATATTGTTTAGGACCTTGAGCGTGGCTGAGGTGCACCCATGACCAGCTCGGAAACCAGATTGCATAGCGGAGAAGGTGCGGTTGGATTCAAAATGGTTGGTGATCTGTTTGTTAACTTGGCTTTCGAAGACCTTAGAAAGGCAGGGTAGGATAGATATAGGTTTGTAACAGTTTAGGTCTAGAGTGTCTCCCCCTTTGAAGAGGGGGATGACCGCTGCAGCTTTCCAATCTTTGGGGATCTCAGATGATACGAAAGAGAGGTTGAACAGGCTAGTAATAGGGGTTGCAACAATTGTGGCGGATAATTTTAGAAAGAGAGGGTCCAGATTTTGCAAATCTTTCAGAACATCAGCTGTCTGGATTTGGATGAAGGAGAAATGTTGGAGGTTTGGGCTAGTTGCTGTGGTGGGTGCAGGGCTGTTGACCGGGGTAGGCGTAGCCAGGTCGAAAGCATGGCCAGCCGTAGAAAAATGTTTTTGAAATTCTCAATTATATTGGATTTATCGGTGGTGACAGTGTTTCCTAGCCTCAGTGCAGTGGGCAGCTGGGAGGAGGTGCTCTTATTCTCCATGGACTTTACAGTGCCCCAGAACTTTTTGGAGTTTGTGCAACAGGATGCAAATTTCTGTTTGAAAAAGCTAGCCTTTGCTTTCCTAACTGCCTGTGTATATTGGTTCCTAACTTCCCTGAAAAGTTGCATATCGCGGGGGCTATTCGGTGCTAATGCAGTACGCCACAGGATGTTTTTGTGCTGGTCAATGGCAGTGAAGTCTGGAGTGAACCAAGGGCTGTATCTGTTCTGATTTTTCTGAACGGGGCATGCTTATTTAAGATGGTGAGGAAAGCACTTTTAAAGAATAACCAAGCATCCTCTACTGACGGAATGAGGTCAATATCCTTCCAGGATACCCGGGCCAGGTCGATTAGAAAGGCCTGCTCGCGGAAGTGTTTCAGGGAGCGTTTGACAGTGATGAGGGGTGGTCGTTTGACCGCAGACCCATTACGGATGCAGTCAATGAGGCAGTGATTGCTGAGATCTTGGTTGAAGACAGCCGAGGTGTATTTAGAGGGCAGGTTGGTCAGGATTATATCTATGAGGGTGCCCGTGTTTACAGATTTGGGTTGTACCTGGTAGGTTCATTGATAATTTGTTTGAGATTGAGGGCATCTAGCTTAGAATGTAGGACGGACGGGATGTTAAGCATGTCCCAGTTTGGGGCACCAAACACTACAAGCGCTGAAGATAGATGGGGGGAAATCAATTCACATATTTTGTCCAGGGCACAGCTGGGGGCAAAAGGTGGTCTATAACAAGCGGCAACAGTGAGAGACTTATTTCTGGAAAGGTGGATTTTTAGAAGTAGAAGCTTGAATTGTTTGGGCACAGACCTGGATTGTATGACAGAACTCTGCAGGCTGTTTCTGCAGTAGATTGCAACTCCGCCCCCTTTGGCCGTTCTATCTTGTCGGAAAATGTTATAGTTAGGGATGGAAATTTCAGGATTTTTGGTGGCCTTCCTAAGCCAGGATTCAGACACGACTAGGACATCCGGGTTGGCAGAGTGTGCTAAAATCAGTGAGTAAAACAAACTTATGGAGGCTTCTAATGTTAACATGCATGAAACCAAGGCTTTTACGGCTACAGAAATCAACAAATGAGAGTTCCTGGGGAATGGGAGTCAGGCCCTGGATTAACCTCTACATCACCAGAGGAACAGTAGGACAAGGGTACGGCTAAAGGCATTCTTCCTGTACCCAAGAAAGCAAAGGTAACTGAACTAAATGACTATCTCCCCGTAGCACTCACTTCTGTCATTATGAAGTGCTTTTAGAGACTAGTCAAGGATCATATAACCTCAACCTTACCTGCCACCCTAGACCCACTTCAATTTGCTTATCGCCCCAATATATCCACAGACGATGCAATCTGTTGGAAGAGGTTAATAGATAATGCTATTGAAGTGTTATTTAATTTGTGTTCTCTTTATGAAAGCAATACAGGCATTTTTGTGAAATGTGAAAAGAGAGTTTTGTTTATTTGGTAGGCTATGCCTGGTTATGATTTAAAGAAAAATATTATAACAAGCCACTATGGAAGTGCACATTATGTTGGTTGGAATAGTATAGAAGAATTTGAGGCTTTGAGGGGAAAAATTATGCCATCCATCTCAATTCATAGTTCTGAGGTTCTAACTGCCACGTCCGTTGTTGGAATTAGACCAAGGCGCAGCGTGGTAAGTGTACATCTTTCTTTATTTTGATACACACCAAAAAAACAACAAAAAGATAAACGAATGTAACGTTCTGCAGGCTACACAGTAACTGTACAAAAACAAGATCCCACAAACTCAGGTGGAAAACAGGCTGCCTAAGTACGATCCCCAATCAGAGACAACGATAGACAGCTGCCTCTGATTGGGAACCATACCCGGCCAACAAAGAAATAGAACACATAGATTTGCCCTCCCAAGTCACACCCTGACCTAACCAAATAGATAATTAAAGTCAGGGCGTGACAGTACCCCCCCCCCCCAAAGGTGCGGACTCCGGCCGCAAACCTGAACCTATAGGGGAGGGTCCGGGTGGGCATCTCATCTCGGTGGAGGCTCCGGTGCGGGACGCAGACCCTGCTCTGCTTGAGGCTCCCCTCACTTTGGTGGCGCTTCTGATGCGGGGATCGTCGCCGGGGACTCCGGACCGTAGATCGTTGTCGCAGACTCCGGACCATAGATCACTGCTGGCGGAACCGAACCACCGATCGTCGCCAGAAGCTCCGGCCTGGGAACCCTCGCTGGAGGCTCCTGACTGGGGACCGTCGCTGCAGGCTCCGGACTGGGGACCGTCGCTTCAGGCTCCGGACTGTCGCTGCAGGCTCCGGACCGTCGCTTCAGGCTCCGGACCGGTGACCGTCGCTTCAGGCTCCGGACCGTCGCTGCAGGCTCCGGACTGGGAACCCCTGCTGCAGGCTCCGGACTGGGAACCCCTGCTGGAGGCTCCGGACTGGGAACCCCCACTGGAGGCTCTGGACTGCAGACCGTCGCTGTAGACCCTGGACTGCAGACCATCGCTGGAGACTCCGGACCGCGGATCATCACAGGAGGCTTTGTGCTATGGATCATCACTGCAGGCTTCGTGCCATGGATCATCACTGGGGGCTTCGTGCCATGGATCATCACTGGGGGCTTAGGGCCATGGATCACCACTGGGGGCTTCGGGCCATGGATCATCACTGAAGGCTCCGGGCCATGGATCACCACTGGAGGCTTCGTGCCATGGATCATCACTGGAGGCCTGGTGCGTGGAGCTGGCCCAGGATATACTGGGCCGTGGAGACGCACCGGAGGTCTGGAGCGCAGAGCTGGTACAACCCGTCCTGGCTGAATGCCCACTCTAGTACGGCAAATGCGGGGAGCTGGTACAGAGCGCACCGGGCTGTGGATGCGTACCGGAGACACAGTACGTGTAACCGCAAAGCATGGTGCTTGAAGGGTCACACGCTCCTCAAAGCGACTGTCTTGCTCCAGACTCCAACCCCTCCAAACTCTTTCGTCGCTCTCTACTGCCAACCACTCCTTGCTCAAACGGTCCAAGAATTCCTCCTCGGTCTCGGACTCACCCCTCAGCACCGACGCCCACGTCATCTGCCCCCCAAATAATTTTTGGGGGGCTGCCTTTCGGGTTTCCGTCGTGTCCTCTCCTCCTGACCACGCTGCTTGGTCCGTTTGTGGTGGGATCTTCTGTCATGTCCGTTGTTGGAATTAGACCAAGGCGCAGCGTGGTAAGCGTCTTTCTTTATTTTGATGAACACCAAAAAAAAAATAAGATAAATGAACGTAACGTTCTGCAGGCTACACATTAACTGTACAAAAACAAGATACCACAAACTCAGGTGGAAAACAGGCTGCTTAAGTATGATGCCCAATCAGAGACAACGATAGACAGCTGCCTCTGGTTGGGAACCATACCCGGCCAACAAAGAAATAGAACACAGAGATTTGCCCACCCAAGTCACACCCTGACCTAACCAAATAGAGAATAAAAAAGGCTCTCTAAGGTCAGGGCGTGACACTAACACTGTGGGTGCACAGGTCAGTGTGAATTGACCATGCACACATCTGTCTTTCAATGATAGGCCGAAGTGGATATTGATAACACAAAGGCAGACAAGTTTCTATCTGTCTCTGTTCCCATTTTGGGTTGATTGCAGGCAGGGAAAGAAGGGAGGGCAATCAATGAGGTCAGTGAATCGTGATTTATTACCTACCACGAGGGCATTAGTGTCACACATACTTTCCCACTGCACACAGATGTCAGTTCAATGTCTAGTTTTGATTTACATTTGGTTGAGTTGTCAACTATTGTGAATTCAATGTGAAATCAACAAAACATGTCACCATGTCATTCGATTTAGGTTAAAAGTTAGGTGAAAAAAACACGAAATTCCCTGATGTTGATGACTCTTTGCAAATCCAATGAGTGTTCCTACATTTATTTTTTGGGGTTGAAATGATGTGGATACAACGTTGATTCAACCATTTCCCCCCCAGTGGGTTGTCATGCTGTGCAGAGACTGCTGTCTTTATCCAACACGGCTTGTTTGGCATGTCTGCTAATGCTAAGCCCTGGTGGGGATTTTGATGTAAGAGGAATGCAAAGTAAACATGAGCAGCAGGTTCGTAGAGATGAATGTGACTTCAACCGAAGGCTGAGCAACAGACAAATCCCACAACACCAAATCCCACTGATTTCATAGAGCACACACTGTTTGACCTTGAAATCATGACTGCATTCCTTTATGGATCTTA
The DNA here is from genome assembly GCF_045679555.1 of Salvelinus alpinus. Lineage (NCBI taxonomy): Eukaryota > Metazoa > Chordata > Actinopteri > Salmoniformes > Salmonidae > Salvelinus > Salvelinus alpinus. The sequence continues at coordinate 638,231 of NC_092116.1, forward strand.
TGTCCCAAAATGCCCTGATGTTTTTCAACCTAGTGATAGACTAGGAGTGCTGATTTAGGATAAAGTCCCCCCTCTTATTCCTTACGGTTTAAAAGGCTAACTTGATCCTAGCTCTTCCACTTTGTGAATAAGGCCCTGGTTAGGCTCCATTTGGGCGACTCCCCTTCTGTGACCTTCAAACCTTCTATCTATATATGAAGGATCATGTGTAGGCCATTAAGTAACATCATTGAATGTTATTTCAAACATGCACAAGTATATCCATCTATATCAGCCCTATCTGTATAGTTGAAATGGTGACATTGCTGTAACCACGGCAACTCCATCAAGGTCTAGTCTATCCTGCTATGGAATATGACGGCTTCCACTGTTGTAATCTATAACCTCCCTATTCACGTGGTTAGACCGACCCTACCTTAGGTTCCAGTCTTTTCTTTTAGATTAGCAAGGTCTTTTAGACTAGAATGATTTCTCAGTGAGATGGGAGGGAGGATGTTGAGGTGAGCGCAGCTTGCAACCAGTTTGTCGGGAGCTCCTCCTCAATCGTCGGATAGGGTATTAACATCACATTTGCTCAATGAGAGCAAGGGAACACAAGAGACGGAACCGAATTTCGACCTGGTGTGTTACGGTTGCCATTCTATTTACCTCTATATAAGGTAAGACATTCAAATTCATAACACATTTGTCAATTTTACGCGTTTTGCCTATTTTGCGCAAATGATGATAACTGAGTAGTCTACCCACTGGGCACAGACCCCAGTGCAATGTCTAGTTTTTATTTACATGTGGTTGAGTTGTCAACTAATGTGAATTCAAGGTTAAATCAACAACAACAACAAAAATATCCATGTCTTTGGATTTAGTTTAAAAGTCGGGGGAAAATACAAAATTCCCTTACATTTCCAAGTTGATTCAACGTCATCACATTGCATTTTTGGGGGGTTGAAATGACGTGGAAACAACATTGATTCAACCAGTTTGTGCACAGTCGGTAATAATCACGCAGCTTTGAAGTGTTATTGTTGTAAGGTTACGCGGCAGGGAGATTTTACTGCAGGACAGAGGCGCACGTTGCAACAGCCGTTTGTCAGCTCCTCATATAAATGAAGACATACTATGCGGATATTTCAATGCACGGTGTAGGCTACGCAAGAGAAGGCCAGTAGCCTATTTTTTTTTGCGTTTAGGCTATTTCATTTAAACGCCAATAGCCGTTATTATTTTTTCTATTGTAAAAAATATTTCCGTGACTCAAGTAGAATCTATGTCAGTTAACCACGTTTGCGACACAGAACAATTCTGCCCAACAAAAAATTTTACATTCTGCCGAGAATAGATAGCCTAGCCTATGCAGAACAAACGCACAGATTATTTGCTTTGGCTACGTCTGATCTGCTTCAAACGCCGCAATCCAATCATATAGTAACTATAACCGTTATAAAGGTGCCATTGAAGTTCGTTTTTAGGTCTGGGGCATTTGGTGCATCACATACCGAGTAGGCCTATAATTTGGTGGAATTTGGTTATTTGCAACAATTCTACCGGGATACCATAACATTAGCAGGGCTAATCTTTATTATAAATATTTTCTAATGAATCCTCTCTATCTGAGTAGGCCAAATTGGTGAATTATTTCCACGTTTCACATACATAGCATGGTAACTACAGTACATACATTCCCGTCCCTATTAATATGTAGTATCATCTATATTTTTCAGAGGAAATAGGCGACCTGTTTTCCATGTTATTATTAGCCTTTATACAACTGGTGGGTCTAATCCTGAATGCTGGTTGGTTAAAACCGCATTCCAGCCGGTGTCTATTCCACAAATTACCATTTGACTGCGCAATCCACTGTCTCATCAACCCAGCCAGGACATGTATAAACTTGGTCTTCTCTGTAAAAGGCATCTAAACATTATCTCACATTTCTTTTAGCCTAACGTTTAGTTTTCAACAGCAGAGATTTGTATAAACCTTGCTGTCTGTCTCTCTGACATTTGCAACATTGTTTCAATATTCAAATTTGATCTCCAGCTGTCCCATAGTCATGAATGTGTCGGGAGTCGGACGAGGCAGCCAGGCATGCAGCTTTTCTCAGCCTGTCGAAATCATGAATCAGCTGGTATCATTTTTATGAATATATACAAAGAAATGTCAATTGAAAAAAGCTAAAACTAAACGAAGTGCAGCTAGTTTGCAGTGTTTCCAGCTTCAGTTTGAAGTGATTTGAATATGTTGGTAACTCGTTGTATAAAAGCGATAATGCCCTCAAAGCCGATGTTTGGAGGATATATTTTAGCTCGGTTAAAAAAAAACACTGGCATCATCAAACACTGGCATTTCGGGCCTTATCACTTAAATATCTGGGTGTAATTTACAATGCATGTGACAAGCAATGATTAGTCTATTATGAATTCAAACATTTGAAGATTTTTTCTCAATGTTATTTGCTTGTTTCTGAAAAGATAAAGTAGGATATAGCTATTCCCTCAATTTCTCTGCCTCTGAACCCATGTATTGCCGGTATATCTGTATCATAGCATAGGCCTTAATACCACAATGAAACATCAGAACATTGACATTTAAAAAAAATCTTCAAGGAAATTGGATATCCATGGTCAGGACTAGGCTACATTGTGGTGTTAAATCCACTACAGAATTGAGGTAGGCATGTGACAGCTAATAGTTTGTTGCTGTGTGTAAATTCTACATGTTGAAGCTTTCTCCTTTTCTTTTTCTCTTCAATTTCTCTTCAAATCTTGTTTTTAGAGGCTAATATGAAGACATCGTTTGGCAAGCCACACGCTGGAAAGCTTCAGGAATACTCCCATGTTGTTTGAAGCCCACGGCAGCACCATGCGTTGTGTCTGCTAACAAAAATTAGCTCATCCTCTTTCCAGCCAACCATTGAGAGTATAGAAACACACTCAGCACATCACAGTGATGGGTTTGGACCAACCCTGCTTGGATATGGTGGTGCAAAGGCCCTTTCTGGATGCAACGTGTAAGAGGCACCGCCACCAGAACCTGCTTAGAAAGCTGAGGCCCATACGAATCCTGGGTTTTGTGTTCAGCCTGGTAGCCATAAGCGCTATAAGCGCTATCTCCTTTTCCTTCAGCGCCTTGACATGGAGCTCAGGGAGCCACCCGGAGCTGCTCCTGCCTCAAGAGGCCCTCCTTCAGTCTGGTCCTGCTCCCCACAGGACTCTACTTTCCACTCAGCACCAGAGGGATCCCAATGTCTCAGCCAACATGCCCGTGGCCATGAGGTCTTCGGCAGACGGCAACGAGAGCCAGGGGGACTATCCCACGGACCTGTTCACTCTGGAAGAGAGGCGCCAGGGTGCTGTGGTGCTCCACATGTTTGGGATGCTGTACATGTTCATCTCTTTAGCCATTGTGTGTGATGAATTCTTCGTGCCCGCTCTGACAGTCATCACAGAGAAGCTGGCCATCTCTGATGACGTGGCGGGGGCCACCTTCATGGCGGCAGGCGGGTCGGCGCCCGAGCTTTTCACTTCTGTCATCGGCGTATTCATCTCCCACAGCAATGTGGGCATCGGAACCATTGTGGGCTCAGCTGTCTTCAACATTCTCTTCGTCATTGGAATGTGTGCCATCTTCTCCAGGGAGATCCTCAACCTCACCTGGTGGCCCCTCTTCCGTGACGTCTCTTTCTACATCATGGACCTGATCATGCTCATATGTTTCTTCCTGGATAACTACATCTCCTACTGGGAAAGTATTACTCTGCTCTCAGCCTATGCCACCTATGTGATCTTTATGAAGTTCAACAGCAATGTTGAGGGCTTTGTGAAAGGCTGCATGAACAAGAATCAAGTGGTGGAGGTGGAGGTTCAGCCGAAGGTGAGTCTATTTCCCTTCATATATTTTTCTTTATCTCTCTTTCCTCTCAGAGCTTCATCAACATTTCCTCTGCCTCCCTTTCTTTCAAATTAATGTGACCATTTCAATCTAGCGGTTAGAATCTCAGATCACAAGGGATTTAGTGCCTACCCTGGCGACGCTGGGCCAATTGTGCACTGCCCTATGGGACTCCCAATCACAGCCGGATGTGATGCAGCCTGGATTCGAACCACGTACTGCAGTGACGCCTCTTGTACTGAGATGCAGTGACTTAAGCCACTGCGCCACTCAGGAGACCCCTATGTTGTATCCCATAAAAAGTCAAGTCTATCCGTTGCCTGGTAACATACAGTATATAAATGAATTCAAATCGAAGTCAGTCGATTTTTGTATTTAATTGTTTCATTTAACCTTTATTTTAACAGGAAGACAAATGTGCCCTGTATATACAACATAAATATACATATTATACCCACAATATATACAGTACTCCCGAGTGGTGCTCTCGAGTGGCACAGCAGTCAAAGGCACTACATCTCAGTGCTAGAGGCATCACTACAGACCCTGGTGTGATTCCAGGCTGTATCACAACTGGCCGTGATTGGGAGTCCCATAGGGCGGCGCACAATTGGCTCAGTGTCATCCGGTTTACGGTTTGTCCGGGGTAGGCCGTCATTGTAAATAAGAATTTGTTCTTAACTGACTTGCCTTGTTAAATAAAGCTAAAAAAATATATACAGTACCAGTCAAAAGTTTAGACACACCTACTCATTCAAGGGGTTTTCTTTATTTTGACTATTTTCAACATTCAGAGGAGACTGCGTGAATCAGGCCTTCATGTTCGAATCAGGCCTTTAGCTCATACATTCTTTGGTTACCACATGATTCCATATGTGTTATTTCATAGTTTTGATCTCTTCACTATTATTCTAGAAAATAGTAAAAATAAAGAAAAATCCCTAGAATGAGTAGGTGTATCCAAACTTTTGACTGGTACTGTATATGGCGGACATGCATAAAGATGGCAGCCCCACATGTACTTACCACAAATGCCTAATGTGCTAAATTCACCGTATAATACAGTGTTCTCCATTACTCTTTTTTTGTACTTGCATTAGCATAGTAAACTTGATCCCAACTCTAGCTCAAAGATGGCAATAAAAAGTACATTGTGGTGATTTATTGGCACATTGAACCATGTCGCTATAGTTAATAAAGTCTGTGGGTAGTGCTAAAACAATGACGTCATATCTGAATTCCTCCATCTTTATACACCTTTGCCATCAGGAAGTGATTTGAATCTAACATTTAAAATGGAAAACATTTTAAAGAACTTTTTCTTTTCAGTTTATTAGGAAATAATTTAAAATGGTCCTTTTTTCACTTATTGAATTGGAATTTCAGGTTACTTCCTGAATTGACTGACTTGACTGACTCTATTTGGTTTCGATATTTATCCAATTTTGAGCTTGCCCAGTCCATGAACTTTAGTCAGCAGGTGTCGCTTGAATGCTTACCCTGTGCTCTGAAATGAAAACGTTATATTTCATAATACCTCTTTAAATTGTGCTCAATTACAGTGCCTTCGGAAAGTATTCAGACCCCTTGACTTTTTCCACATTTTGGTAGGTTAAAGCCTTATTCTAAAATGTATTAAATTGTTTTTTTCCCTCAAATCTACACACACCACCCCATAATGACAAAGCAACAACAGGATTTTAGAAATGTTTGTTAATTTATATAAGTATTCAAACCCTTTACTCAGTACTTTGTTGAAGCACCTTTGGCAGTGATTACAGCCTCGAGTCTTCTTGGGCATGAAGCTTGGCACACCTGTATTTGGGGAGGTTCTCACATTCTTCTCTGCAAATCCTTTCAAGCTCGGTCAGGTTGCATGGGGATTGTTGTTGCACAGCTATTTGCAGGTCTCTCCAGAGATGTCAAATCAAATCAAATTTTATTGGTCACATACACGTGGTTAGCAGATGTTATTGCAAGTGTAGCGAAATGTTTGCGCTTCTAGTTCCAACAGTGCAGCAATATCAAGCATGTAATCTAACAGGTTGTTAGATTACATGTTTGATATTGCTGCACTGTTGGAACAAGAAGCCCAAGCATTTCGCTAAACTGAGCTCAGACTGTCCGCAATAGGCTGAGAGAGGCTGGACTGAGGGCTTGTAGTAAGGCAGGTCCTCACCAGACATCACCGGCAACAACGTCGCCTATGGGCACAAACCCACCAGCCATACTGCTCGTTCTGTGTGTGATTTCCTGCAAGACAGGAATGTCAGTGTTCTGCCATGGCCAGCGAAGAGCCCGGATCTCAATCCCATTGAGCACGACTGGGACCTGATGGATCGGAGGGTGAGGGCTAGTGTTCCTGGTGTAACACGGGCAGTTGTTGTTGTCATCCTGTACCTGTCCCGCAGGTGTGATGTTTGGATGTACTGATCCTGTGCAGGTGTTGTTACACGTGGTCTGCCACTGCGAGGATGATCAGCTGTCCATCCTGTCTCCCTGTAGTGCTGTTTTAGGCGTCTCACAGTACAGACATTGCAATTTATTGCCCTGGCCACATCTGCAGTCTTCATGCCTCCTTGCAGCATGCTTAAGGCACGTTCACGCAGATGAGCAGGGACCCTGGGCATCTTTCTTTTGGTGTTTTTTAGAGTCAGTAGAAAGGCCTCTTTGGTGTCCTAAGTTTTCATAACTGTAACCTTAATTGCCTACCGTCTGTAAGCTGTTAGTGTCTTAACGACTGTTCCACAGGTGCATGCTCATTTTTTTATGGTTCATTGAACAAGCATGGGAAACAGTGTTTAAACCCTTTACAATGAAGTGTTTAAACCCTTTACTTTTTATGAATTATCTTTGAAAGACAGGGTCCTGAAAAAGGGACGTTTCCTTTTTTGCTGCGTCCCGCAGGTGTGAGTAATGCAGGACATGTAAACATTATTAAAGTAGGATTATTAAAGTGAATAGTGATACATTTATTAAAGTGGCCAATGATTTCAAGTCTGTATATAGGCAGCAGCCTCTCTGTTAGTAATGGTTGTTTAACAGTCTGATGGCCTTGATACAGAAGGTGTTTTTCAGTCTCTCGGTCCCAGCGTTGATGCACCTGTACTGCACCTGTACTCGCCTTCTGGATGGTAGCAGGGTGAACAGGCAGCGGATCGGGTGGGTGTTGTCCTTGATGTTCTATTTCGCCTTCCTGTGACATCAGGTGCTGTACGTGTCTTGGAGGACAGGTAGTTTGCCTGCTGTGATGCGTTGTGTAGACCGCACCACTCTCTGGAGAGCCTTGCGGTGCAGTTGTCGTACCAGGCGGTGATACAGCTCGACAGGAGGCTCTCAATTGTGCATCTGTAAAAGTTTGTGAGGGTTTTAGGTGACAAGCCAAATTTCTTCAGCCTCCTGATGTTGAAGAGGCGCTGTTGTGCCTTCTTCACCACACTGTCTGTGCGGGTGGACCATTTCAGTTTTTCCGTGATTACTAATTTTGTCCGGGCGGCCAGCTCTAGGAGCAGTTTTGGTGGTTCCAAACTTCTTCCATTTAAGAATGATGGAGGCATTGTGTTTTTGGGGACCTTCAATGCTGCAGAAATTGTTTGGTACCCTTCCTCAGATCGGTGCCTCGACACAATCCTGCCTCGGGGGCTCTACGGACAATTCCTTTGACCTCATGGCTTGATATTTGCTCTGACATGCACTGTCAATTGTGGGACCTTATATTGACAGGTGTGTGCCTTTCCAAATCATGTCCAATCAATTGAATTGACCACAGGTGGACTCCAATCAAGTTGTAGAAACATCTCAAGGATAATCGGTGGAAACAGGACGCACCTGAGCTAAATTTCAAGCCTCATAGCAAAGGGTCTGAATACTTATTTAAGTAAGGTATTTCTGTTTATTTGTAGTACATTTGCAAAAATGTCCCCCAAAAACTTTGCTTTGTCATTATGGGTTATTGTGTGTAAATTGATGAGGATTGGTTTTTATTTAATCAATTTTAGAACATAGCTTTAACGTAACAAAATGTGGAAAAAGTCAAGGGGTCTGAATACTTTCCAAAGGCACTATATATGGCTTTACATGCTGTACTCAATTGAATACACCATTTTCTGAGTGGGATTTCAAGTAGTTTTAGAGTTATGATCAATTGTACAACCAATACGGATTTTGTGTTAAACGCTCTACAACAAAGCTTTCTTAGTGTCCATCAGGCTTTCTCTACCCTTCACCTTGTTCTGAACACCTCCAAAAAAAGGTAATGTGGTTTTGTAAGAAGAATGCCCTTCTCCCCACAGTTGTGATTACTACTTGAGGTAGTCACCTCATACAAGTACTTGGGAGTATGGCTAGACGGTACACTGTCTTTCTCTCAGCACATATCAAGGTTTCTTCTATCGTAATCGCTCCTCTTTCACCCCAGCTGCCAAACTAACCCTGATTCAGATGACCATCCTACCCATGCTAGATTACGGAGACGTAATTTATAGATCGGCAGGTAAAGGTGCTCTTGAGCGGTTAGATGTTCTTTACAATTCGGCTTTCAGATTTGCCACCATTGCTCCTTATTGGACACATCACTGCACTCTATACTCTTCTGTAAACTGGTCATCTCTGTATACCCGTCCCAAGACCCACTGGTTAATGCTTATTTATAAAACCCTCTTAGGCCTCACCCCCATATCTGAGATATCTACTGCAACCCTCATCCTCCACATACAACACCCGTTCTGCCAGTCACATTCTGTTAAAGGTCCCCGAAGCACACACATCCCTGGGTCTCTCGTCTTTTCAGTTCCATGCAGCTAGCGACTGGAACGAGCTGCAACAAACACTCAAACTGGACAGTTTTATATAAATCTCTTCATTCAAAGACTCCATCATGGACACTTTTACTGACAGTTGTGGCTGCTTTGCGTGATGTATTGTTGTCTCTACCTTCTTGCCCTTTGTGCTGTTGTCTGTGCCAATAATGTTTGTACCCTGTTTTGTGCTGCTACCATGTTGTTGCCATCTTATGTTGCTACCATGATGTGTTGTCATGTTTTGCTGCTATGTTGTTGTCTTAGGTACCTCTTTATGTAGTGTCTCTCTTCTCGTGATGTGTGTTTTGTCCTATATTTTTATTTATTTAATTCATTTTTATTTTTAATCCCAGCCCCCGTCCCCGCATTTTTTTCACTCAAATTACGCAACACAGTCTCCACTTTTTTCGTCTTTCTTTTTCTGATTTTTCATTTAATTACTACAGCCTGTACCAACCTTCTTGTAAAATAATGACATATTTAGCTTTTTCTACAACAAAATAAAGCAGTTTTTCCTCCACATTTGTCACGTTCCTGACCTATTTTCTGTTGTTTTGTATGTGTTAGTCGGTCAGGGCGTGAGTGTGGCTGGGCATTTCTATGTTTTGTGTTTCTATGTTTAGGTCTTGTAATCAGCCTTATATGGTTCTCAATCAGAGACAGGTGTTTGACGTTTTCCTCTGATTGAGAACCATATACAGTGGGGAGAACAAGTATTTGATACACTGCCGATTTTGCAGGTTTTCCTACTTACAAAGCATGTAGAGGTCTGTAATTTTTATCATAGGTACACTTCAACTGTGAGAGACGGAATCTAAAACAAAAATCCAGAAAATCACATTGTATGATTTTTAAGTAATTCATTTGCATTTTATTGCATGACATAAGTATTTGATCACCTACCAACCAGTAAGAATTCCGGCTCTCACAGTTGAAGTGTACCTATGATAAAAATTACAGACCTCTACATGCTTTGTAAGTAGGAAAATCTGCAAAATCGGCAGTGTATCAAATACTTGTTCTCCCCACTGTATAGGTTGGCTGTTCACACTGTTTGTTTGTGGGTGATTGTCTCCTGTGTCTTTCGTGTCTGTGTATGTGCACCACACGGGACTGTTTTGGCTGTTCATTCGTTTGATGTAGTCTGTTCCTGTCCGTGAGTTCTGCGTGTAGTTATGTAAGTTCCATGTTCAGGTTTCGTCTACGTCGTTTTCTTATTTTGTAATTTTCCAAGTGTTTTCGTGTTCGTGTTCGTCTTTCAATAAATTACATTATGTCATCATACCTCGCTGCGTATTGGTCCTCCGATCCTTCTCTCCTCTCCTCGTCTGAGGAGGAGGAAGATCTAGAACGCCGTTACAACATTCCTCTAGGGACATGACACGACAAAAAGTTTCTCAGGTGTTTTCAGACTTCAAAAGTGTTTTTCTGTTGAGATGACACTAGCCTGCGTCATCCAAGCTGCCATAAAGTGTTCCTTTTTGGGATTAATAAAAATGTCAGTATCATTCCAGGTTAAGCTGGACATGTGTCCCAGTTTGACAGACAAATCCCTGAAAATGTAAGGAATCCCTACAAACCATACTTCAAAGTATGGTCTGGTTTGAAAAGGTAATTCAGATATCCAAAATATGTTGGATCTCAGTCGTATGATAAATAACACCTATTAGGAGACCTTTACTGTGAAAAACCTTAAACCAGTATTAATACCTTCCGCATGATGATTACAAGCCTCATTGCAAGGAGGATCGGTACCTGTACACAGACTTGCTATTGTGGTACAATGGTCTTATTCCATCTGTCTCTCAGACATTCTCATTAAGAAATTCTAAGAAGCTTGAAATACTCCCTCAAGTTAAATTATGCTGTAAGATATTTTTGATTTATTCACAAAGAATGACTGGTATCTTCCTTGTGATACATGTATGTATAAGAAATCCATTGATTCAAAGCATTACTTCACAGAGTATAGAATGCTATCCTCAATGACAGTGGAGGGCAAAGGGAATATAATTCCAGAGCAATTTGATACCGTTGTTGAGATTATCCTGATGGATTTAGGTTACTTTGTGACACGAGATGGAAATTAATTTTGGTGATACTATCTCAGAAATCTGTATTTTAAAACTAATTCAGGATTTACTTTAAGTACATAAAGGATATTTCATCATAGGTCACATAATACCGGGAATTGAACATCCAAGAGACTGAAAGATTTGCATAGCTTTCAAGGAAGTGAGAATCTAATAACAATGCTTTCAAAATGTAAAGATGTCTTGAATTTGTATTTTGGACTCTGGCTGCTTCTAATGAGGGAAATAAACCTCATAAAATTACAACAGGGAGTTCCAGAGCAAAGAGGAGATTTGAATGACCTTGAGCTGCAATGCATGCTGAGCACCCGAATAAGACTACTGGAGAAAATAACAGAAAAACAAATAAGAAAAGGAGGGAGACCGATAAATCGATCAACCTTGCTTGTGTCTGCTCTCAGCTCCACATCTCTGTCATCGCACATTTAAGTCTTTCCTATCACAGTCTGCTGAGTAATGCCCCCCCCCCCCCCCCCCCCCCGGCTACAGACCAACGTGTAGGAAAAGGGAACAGAAGATACCTAGTCAATTGTACAACTCAAAGAATTCAGCTGAAATATGTTTTCCGCATTTAACCCAACCTCTCTGAATCAGAGAGGTGTGGGGGGCTGCCTTAATCGACATCCACGTCATCGGCGCCTGGGGAACAGTGGGTTAACGTCCTTGCTCAGGGGCAGAATGACAGATTTGATCCTGAATGTGAGAATCTCTCTTATGTTTATAATTTTACATTTGACATATTTCTTTGCTTCATTATATAGCTGTAGGTATTTGTGATATGATCAACTGTAGTTGTATTTTGATGTTACAGTGGATATGAGCTATCATGTAGCATTTTATTTTAACATGATGGCGCCGACGGAGATGGCAGCAGCGTGACTAGCTATTTTTTACGTTATTAGCTCAGGAATCATTTTGTGTCGGGAAGAACTATTAGATATTAAAGCGGCGGTAACGCACCAGAACCTCCAGCATTACGACCAGGATTACGACTTCCCTGGAGCGGATCCTTTATTTGCTCTCCCCAGAGCAATTTAACTTATTTCAGAGGCTGACCCAAAACAACGCTGGTAGAGAAGAGGTACTCGAGGTGGTCTTCTTGTCCGACTTAGGAAGAAGGCACACCACCCACCACTCCTGAGTGTTTTACTCGCTAATGTCCAATATCAAATCAAATCAAGTTTATTTTATATAGCCCTTCGTACATCAGCTAATATCTCGGAAGTGCTGTACAGAAACCCAGCCTAAAACCCCAAACAGCAAGCAATGCAGGTGTAGAAGCACGGTGGCTAGGAAAAACTCCCTAGAAAGGCCAAAACCTAGGAAGAAACCTAGAGAGGAACCAGGCTATGAGGGGTGGCCAGTCCTCTTCTGGCTGTGCCGGGTGGAGATTATAACAGAACATGGCCAAGATGTTCAAAATGTTCATAAGTGACAAGCATGGTCAAATAATAATCAGGAATAAATGTCAGTTGGCTTTTCATAGCCGATCATTAAGAGTTGAAAACAGCAGGTCTGGGACAGGTAGGGGTTCCATAACCGCAGGCAGAACAGTTGAAACTGGAACAGCAGCAAGGCCAGGTGGACTGGGGACAGCAAGGAGTCATCATGCCCGGTAGTCCTGACGTATGGTCCTAGGGCTCAGGTCCTCCGAGAGAGAGAAAGAAAGAGAGAAGGAGAGAATTAGAGAGAGCCAAGATTTTCAAAATGTTCATAAATGACAAGCATGGTCAAATAATAATCAGGAATAAATGTCAGTTGTCTTTTCATAGCCGATCATTAAGAGTTGAAAGCAGCAGGTCTGGGACAGGTAGGGGTTCCATAACCGCAGGCAGAACAGTTGAAACTGGAACAGCAGCAAGGCCAGGTGGACTGGGGACAGCAAGGAGTCATCATGCCCGGTAGTCCTGACGTATGGTCCTAGGGCTCAGGTTCTCCGAGAGAGAGAAAGAAAGAGAGAAGGAGAGAATTAGAGAGAGCATACTTAAATTCACACAGGACACTGGATAAGACAGGAGAAGTACTCCAGATATAAACAACTGACCCTAGCCCCCCGACACATAAACTACTGCAGCATAAATACTGGAGGCTGAGACAGGAGGGGTCAGGAGACACTGTGGCCCCATCCGATGATACCCCCGGACAGGGCCAAACAGGAAGGATATAACCCCACCCACTTTGCCAAAGCACAGCCCCCGCACCACTAGAGGGATATCTTCAGCCACCAACTTACAATCCTGAGACAAGGCCGAGTATAGCCCACAAAGATCTCCACCACAGCACAAACCAAGGGGGGGCGCCAACCCAGACAGGAAGATCACGTCAGTAACTCAACCCACTCAAGTGACGCACCCCTCCTAGGGACGGCATGAAAGAGCACCAGTAAGCCAGTGACTCAGCCCCTGTAATAGGGTTAGAGGCAGAGAATCCCAGTGGAGGGAGGGGAACCGGCCAGGCAGAGTCAGCAAGGGCGGTTCGTTGCTCCAGAGCCTTTCCGTTCACCTTCACACTCCTGGGCCAGACTACACTCAATCATATGACCTACTGAAGAGATAAGTCTTCAGTAAAGACTTAAAGGTTGAGACCGAGTCTGCGTCTCTCACATGGGTAGGCAGACCGTTCCATAAAAATGGAGATCTATAGGAGAAAGCCCTGCCTCCCGCTGTTTGCTTAGAAATTCTAGGGACAATTAGGAGGCCTGCATCTTGTGACCGTAGCGTACGTATAGGTATGTACGGCAGGACCAACTCGGAAAGATAGGTAGGAGCAAGCCCATGTAACGCTTTATAGGTTAACAGTAAAACCTTGAAATCAGCCCTTGCCTTAACAGGAAGCCAGTGTAGGGAAGCTAGCACTGGAGTAATATGATCAAATTTCTTTGGTTCTAGTCAGGATTCTAGTCAGGATCTCAATATCCGGGTAATAAAGTTGATGAGCTCAAGGCGCGAGTTTCTTTTCAGAGAGACACCAGGGATTGTAACATACTCTGCTTCACAGAAACATGGCTCTCTCGAGATATACTGTCTGACTCTGTAAAGCCAGTTGGGTTCTCAGTACATCGCGCCGACAGGAACAAACATCTCTCCGGGAAGCAGAAGGGTGGAGGTACAGTATATGTTTTATGATTAACGACTTATGGTGTAACTGTGATAACATACAGGAGGAACTAAAGTCCTTCTGTTCACCCGACCTAGAATATCTCAATCAAATGTCCACTGTACTATCTCCAGAGAGAATTTTTGTCAATAATAGCCACAGTGGTCTATCCCCCCCCCCAAGTGGATACCACGACGGCCCTTAAAGAACCTCACTGGACTTTATGCAAACTGGAAACCACATATCCTGAGGCTGCATTTATTGTAGCTGGGGATTTTAACAAAGCAAATTTGAGGAAAAGGCTCCCGAAATTCTATCAACATATTGATTGTTGTACTCATGCTGCTAAAACCCTCAACCATTGCTATACTACCTTCCAGAATGCATATAAGGCCATCCCCCGCCCTCCATTCGGCAGATCGGACCATGATTCCATCTTGCTCCTCCCCTATTATAGGCAGCAACTCAAACAGGAAGCACCCGTGGTGAGGACTATTCAACGCTGGTCTGAACAATCGGAATCAACGCTTCAAGATTGTCTTGATCACGTGGACTGGGATATGTTCAGAGTAGCTTCAGAAAACTGTAATATCCTATGTTTCACGGAATCGTGGCTGAATGACGACATGGATTTTCAGCTAGTGGGATATACGCTGCACCGGCAAGATAGAACAGCACACTCCGGTAAGACGAGGGGGGGGGGGGGCTGTCTGTGCATATCTGTAAACAACAGCTGGTGCACAAAATCTAAGGAAGTCTCTAGATTTTGCTCGCCTGAAGTAGAGTATATTGTGATAAATAGCAGGCCACACTACTTGCCTATAGAGTTTTCAGGGATACTTTTCGTGGCTGTTTATTTACCACCACAGACAGTTGCTGGCACTAAGACCGCACTCATAAGCACTGTATAAGGAAAAAAGCAAACAGGAAACCACTCACCCAGAGGCGGTGCTCCTAGTGGCCGGAGACTTTAATGCAGGGAAACTTAACTCAGTTCTACCAAATTTCCATCAACATGTTAAATGTGCAACCAGAGGGAAAAAAATTCTAGATCACCTGTACTTCACGCACAGAGACGCGTACAAAGCTCTCCCTCGCCCTCCATTTGGTAAATCCGACCACAACTCTATCCTCCTGATTCCTGCTTACAAGCTAAAATTAAAGCAGGAAGCACGAATGACTCGGTCTATAAAAAGGTGGTCAGATGAAGCAGATACTAAACCACAGGACTGTTTTGCTATCACAGACTGGAACATGTTCCGGGATTCTTTGTGTTCTTGGGCACAAAGGTAACCAAAGGCAACCAGCCTAAATGACTACAGACCCGTAACACTCACGGACTATTTGCATTATGTGTCCCCCCAACCCCTCTTTTTACGCTGCTGCTACTCTCTGTTTATCATAATTGCATAGTCACTTTAACTATACATTCATGTACATACTACCTCAATTGGGCCAACCAACCAGTGCTCTCGCACATTGGCTAACCGGGTTATCTGCATTGTGTCCCACCCACCACCCGCCAACACCCTCTTTTGCGCTACTGCTACTCTCTGTTCATCATATATGCATAGTCACTTTAACCATATCTACATGTACATGTACACGATGGCATTGTGGAGTACACCACATCAGTCACTGGCTTTATCAATAAGTGCATCAAGGACGTCGTTCCCACAGTGACTGTACGTACATACCCCAACCAGAAGCCATGGATTACAGGCAACATTCGCACTGAGCTAAAGGGTAGAGCTGCCGCTTTCAAAGTGCGGGACTCTGACCCGGAAGCTTTCAAGAAATCCTGCTATGCCCTGCGACGAACCATCAAACAGGCAAAGCGTCAATACAGGGCTAAGATTGAATCATATTACACCGGCTCTGACGCTCGTCTTATGTGGCAGAGCTTGAAAACTATTACAGACTACAAAGGGAAGCACAGCCGCGAGCTGCCCAGTGACACGAGCGTACCAGATGAGCTAAATCACTTCTATGCTCACTTCGAGGCAAGCAACACTGAGGCATGCATGAGAGCATCAGCTGTTCCGGATGACTGTGTGATGACGCTCTCCGTAGCCGACGTGAGTAAGACCTTTAAACAGGTCAACATACACAAGGCTGCGGGCCCAGACGGATTACCAAGACGTGTGCTCCGGGCATGTGCTGAGCAACTGGCAGGTGTCTTCACTGACATTTTCAACATGTCCCTGATTGAGTCTGTAATACAAACATGTTTTAAGCAGACCACCATAGTCCCTGTGCCCAAGAACACAAAGGCAACCAGCCTAAATGACTACAGACCCGTAACACTCACGTCCGTAGCCATGAAGTGCTTTAAAAGGTTGGTAATGGCTCACATCAACACCATTATCCCAGAAACCCTAGACCCACTCCAATTTGCATACCGCCCAAACAGATCCACAGATGATGCAATTTCTATTGCACTCCACACTGCCCTTTCCCACCTGGACGAAAGGAACACTTATGTGAGAATGCTATTCATTGACTACAGCTCAGCTTTCAACACCATAGTACTCTCAAAGCTCATCACTAAGCTAAGGATCCTGGGACTAAACACCTCCCTCTGCAACTGGATCCTGGACTTCCAGACGGGCCGCCCCCAGGTGGTGAGGGTAGGTAGCAACACATCTGGCATGCTGATCCTCAACACTGGAGCTCCCCAGGGGTGTGTGCTCAGTCCCCTCCTGTACTCACTGTTCACCCATGACTGCATGGCCAGGCACAACTCCAACACCATCATTAAGTTTACAGACGACACAACAGTGGTAGGCCTGATCACCGACAACGATGAGACAGCCTATAGGGAGGAGGTCAGAGATCTGGCTGGGTGGTGCCAGAATAACAACCTATCCCTCAACGTAACCAAGACTAAGGAGATGATTGTGGACTAGAGGAAAAGGAGGACCGAGCACGCCCCCATTCTCGTCGATGGGGCTGTAGTGGAGCAGGTTGAGAGCTTCAAGTTCCTTGGTGTCCACATCACCAACAAACTAGAATGGTCCAAACACACCAAGACAATCGTGAAGAGGGCACGACAAAGCCTATTTCCCCTCAGGAAACTAAAAAGATTTGGCATGGGTCCTCAGATCCTCAAAAGGTTCTACAGCTGCAACATCGAGAGCATCCTGACTGGTTGCATCACTGCCTGGTACAGTAATTGCTCGGCCTCTGACCGCAAGGCACTACAGAGGGTAGTGTGAACGGCCCAGTACATCACTGGGGCTAAGCTGCCTGCCATCCAGGACCTCTACACCAGGCGGTGTCAGAGGAAGTCCCTAAAAATTGTCAAAGACCCCAGCCACCCCAATCATAGACTGTTCTCTCTACTGCCGCATGGCAAGCGGTACCGGAGTGCCAAGTCTAGGACTTAAAGGCTTCTCAACAATTTTTACCCCCAAGACTCCTGAACTGGTAATCAAATGGCTACCCGGACTATTTGCATTATGTGCCCCCCCCCAACCCCTCTTTTTACGCTGCTGCTACTCTCTGTTTATCATAATTGCATAGTCACTTTAACTATACATTCATGTACATACTACCTCAATTGGGCCAACCAACCAGTGCTCTCGCACATTGGCTAACCGGGCTATCTGCATTGTGTCCCAACCACCACCCGCCAACACATAGTTGCATAGTCACTTTAACCATATCTACATGTACACACTACATCAATCAGCCTGACTAACCGGTGTCTGTATGTAGCCTCGCTACTTTTATAGCCACGTTATTGTATATAGCCTGTCTTTTTACTGTTGTTTTATTTCTTAACTTACCTATTGTTCACCTAATACCTTTTTTGCACTATTGGTTAGAGCCTTTAAGTAAGCATTTCACTGTAAGGTCTGTTGCATTCTGCGCACGTTACAGATTTGATTTGAAATAATATCGACACATATACGGTGAATGAGTTAATCAGGAAATGCATAAGAGATGTTGTACCCACCGGGACTATTAGAACCAACCCTAACTAGAAACCGTGGATAGATGGGAGCATTCGCGCAAAACTGAAAGCGCGAACCACCGCATTTAACCAGGGCAAGAAACTGGGAATATGGAAGAATACAAACAATGTAGTTATTCCATCTGTAAAGCAATCAAGCAGGCTAAACGTCGTTAAACCTTTAGTTTAGAAGACCTGCATATACAGTGCATTCGGAAAGTATTCAGACCCCTTGACTTTTTGTTACGTTACAGTCTTATTTTAAAATTGATTAAATAGTTTTTTTCCCTCATCAATCTACACACTATACCCCATAATGTCAAAGAAAAAACACATTTTTGCAAATGTATTAATAATAAAAAACTGAAATATCACATTTACTAACAGGTGCCCTTCTTTGCGAGGAATTGGAAAATCTACCTGGTCTTTGTCATTGAATCTGTGCTTGATATTCATTGCTGGACCGAGGAACCCTACAGATAATTGTATGTGTGGGGGTACAGAGAAGAGGTAGTCATTAAAAAATCCTGTTAAACACCGTTATTGGGTACATTTTTACCCCTAAAGTTATTTAGGCTTGCCAGAACAAAGGGATAGAATAGTTATTGACTGAAGACATTTCAGCTTTACATTTGTTGTACACATTTCTAAAAACATACTGTAAATCCACTCTGACATTATGGGTTATTGTGTGTAGATCAGTGACACAAAATCTAAATTTAAACGATTTAAAATTTGTGCTGTAATGTAACAAAATGTTTAAAAAGTCAAGGGATGTGAATACTTTCTGAAGGCACTGTATAAGGGTGATATCAACATGTCATTAAATCGGGTGATTTACAGATTGTGGCATAAGTCTTTTTGCCAACCTTTATAGTATGTCATTTTCTTTTAAATTATGTGAATCATTGATGTAGGCCGTATAAGGGCTTATGGAAACTTTGTAGATTTTTAAGATCTGAATCTGAAGGTCAGTCCGAGATGTATTTGAGATTTTCAAACTATTTAAGTACGTATATTATGCCCGTTTGTGTAAAGTGAGGAAGTCCAGTGTTCATTTTACACCAATATTGTTTTGTTTCTATAGTCAGGTTTCCATCCAATTGGCGACAGATTTTCATGTGAATATAAAAAATCCACATACAGAAAATATGCGCATTTTCCCACCACTGGTGTTTCCACCAAACTGACGTATTGTGGATAAAAATCAGTACGTGATGACATAGTACTTTTTTGCAGTCAAGCATCGTTCATCATGTCACCAGAATAAGACCCTCAATATTTATTGGAAAGGAGCATCAAGCTCACCCCCGTGTGAAGTTCATCCTAACTTTATTAATCTGTAGCCTAATAAACTGCGTGGCTTCCCGAGTCGTAGGGGGAGGATCATACACTATATAATCTTGTGACTCCAAGTTTACTTCGATATGATGATTATTATATCAATATTTGCGCATAAAGGAGTTTCCGCTGCCATTTCTCGCATAATTAATTTCACATACACAAGAAGATCCCACGATGTCGAAGAACAAATGATCTGTCGGCATTTATAAAATTGTACCAAAACTTCCTGTTTCCATCACAGCTGTTGTGATTTTTTAAAAATACGGTATGACTTTACCGTATAAACTTGACTGTGCACATTGCTCTAGGTCTACGTTCATGAAATTGAGAAAACCAGCTGTCGTTGTCGATTACAAGACGAGTCAGCTATGCAACTCAATTTAGCCCTGAGGGTCAGTACTTCAAACTCAAACTGTCTGTTCCCAGTTCTGCTTTGTGCTTGCCTTTGCAAAAGCTCTACATTGGTCATCAGTTGGGCCCCCTGCGGTGTTTTAACCAACTAAGGGTGCTATTCATACGTACTGTATCTATCAGTATTGTTCTGTTTCCCTGCTTCATAAAAAGTTATCCATGAAACACTATCAACCTTGTTAACAAAACTATACAATATATACTGTAGATGTGCTGCACATTTTCATGGCTTTCAAATTGAAACCACTGTGTATTATCTTCATGACACTGGCATTGAATGGACAGGAGAGGACAGGACAGGGAAGAAAGTTAGTGGAAAGCAACGTCAAAGCCTCAAATTGCATAGGAGAGAAACAGTTTGGAGATGGTATGCTCTTTCTAGGCCTTTGTAAGCACATTTCAATCTTTGAGAATATCCTATAGCAAACCTTTAGTAACAGTTTACCGCTGCTGACAACACAACACAGTCTTGTTGACATGCGTATCTTGCATAACCTGTGGAGAAGGTTGATCAGTTGGGAAGTGATTTTAGAATCAGCTGATGCATAGTAGGAAAATGCACAAGAATGTGTACCAACTATGTACCATTATGTTGGTTAAAAAGATGTGACATGATTGGCATATAATCGGAAAGCACCCACCAATCAAAGCATTCCCTCTTAAAAGTCTACGGGATCGGTGTCTCCCCCGCGGGACGGTTGAGCTAACATAGGCTAATTTGATTAGCATGACGTTGTAAGTAACAAAAAAAATTCCCAGCACATAAACATATCTAATATGGGCAGAAAGCTGAAACTCTTGTTAATCTAACTGCACTGTCCAATTTACAGTAGCTATTACAGTGAAATAATACCATGCTATTGTTTGAGGAGAGTGCACAATTATGAACTTGAAAATGTATTAATAAACCAATTAGGCACATTTGGGCAATCTTGATAAAACAGTTTGAACAGATATGCAATGGTTCATTGGTTCAGTCTAAAACTTTGCACATACACTGCTGCCATCTAGTGACCAAAATCTAATCTGCGCCTGGGCTGTAATAGTACATTTTTTATTTTTTAAATTTCACCTTTATTTAACCAAGTAGGAAAGTTGAGAACAAGTTCTCATTTACAATTGCGACCTGGCCAAGATAAAGTAAAGCAGTTCGACACATACAACAACACAGAGCTACACATGGAGTAAAACAAACATACAGTCAATAATACAGTAGAAAAATAAGTATATATACAATGTGAGCAAATGAGGTGAGATAAGGGAGGTAAAGGCAAAAAAAGGCCATGGTGGGGAAGTAAATAACAATATAGCAAGTAACACACTGGAATGGTAGATTTGCAGGGGAAGAATGTGAAAAGTACAGAGAAATAATGGGGTGCAAAGGAGCAAAATAAATAAATACAGTAGGGGGAGAGGTAGTTGTTTGGGCTAAATTATAGATGGGCTATGTACAGGTGCAGTAATCTGTGAGCTGCTCTGACAGCTGGTGCTTAAAGCTAATGAGGGAAATAAGTGTCTCCAGTTTCAGAGATTTTTGTAGTTCGTTCCAGGCACTGGCAGTAGAAAACTGGAAGGAGAGGCGGCCAAAGGAAGAATTGGTTTTGGGGGTGACCAGAGAGATATTCCTGCTGGAGCGCGTGCTACAGGTGGGTGCTGCTATGGTGACCAGCGAGCTGAGATAAGGGGGGACTTTACCTAGCAGGGTCTTGTAGATGACCTGGAGCCAGTGGGTTTGGCGATGAGTATGAAGCGAGGGCCAGCCAACTAGAGCGTACAGGTCGCAGTGGTGGGTAGTATATGGGACTTTGGTGACAAAACGGATGGCACTGTGATAGACTGCATACAATTTGCTGAGTAGAGTATTGGAGGCTATTTTGTAAATGACATCGCCGAAGTCGAGGATTGGTAGGATGGTCAGTTTTACAAGGGTATGTTTGGCAGCATGAGTGAAGGATGCTTTGTTGCGAAATAGGAAGCCAATTCTAGATTTAACTTTTGATTGGAGATGTTTGATGTGAGTCTGGAAGGAGAGTTTACAGTCTAACCAGACACCTAGGTATTTGTAGTTGTCCACATATTCTAAGTCAGAACCGTCCAGAGTAGTGATGTTGGCCGGGCGGGCAGGTGCAGGCAGCGATCGGTTGAGGAGCATGCATTTAGTTTTACTTGTATTTAAGAGCAATTGGAGGCCACGGAAGGATAGTTGTATGGCATTGAAGCTCGTCTGGAGGGTTGTTAACACTGTGTCCAAAGATGGGCCAGAAGTATACAGAATGGTGTCGTCTGCGTAGAGGTGGATCAGAGACTCACCAGCAGCAAGAGCGACATCATTGATGTATACAGAGAAGAGAGTTGGTCCAAGAATTGAACCCTGTGGTACCCCCATAGAGACTGCCAGAGGCCCGGACAACAGGCCCTCCGATTTGACACACTGAACTCTATCAGAGAAGTAGTTGGTAAACCAGGCGAGGCAATAATTTGAGAAACCAAGGTTGTCGAGTCTGCCAAAAGGAATGTGGTGATTGACAGAGTCGAAAGCCTTGGCCAGATCAATGAATACGGCTGCACAGTATTGTTTGTTATCGATGGTGGTTAAGATATCGTTTAGGACCTTGAGCGTGGCTGAGGTGCACCCATGACCAGCTCTGAAACCAGATTGCATAGCGGAGAAGGTATGGTGGGATTCGAAATGGTCGGTAATCTGTTTGTTGACTTGGCTTTCAAAGACCTTAGAAAGGCAGGGTAGGATAGATATACGTAGGTCTGTAGCAGTTTGGGTCAAGAGTGTCCCCCCCTTTGAAGAGGGGGATGACCGCAGCTGCTTTCCAATCTTTGGGAATCTCAGACGACACGAGAGGTTGAACAGGCTAGTAATAGGGGTTGCAACAATTTCGGCAGATAATTTTAGAAAGAAAGGGTCCAGATTGTCTAGCCCGGCTGATTTGTAGGGGTACAGATTTTGCAGCTCTTTCAGAGCTGACTGGATTTGGGTGAAGGAGAAATAGGGAAGGCTTTGGCGAGTTGCTGTGGTGGGTGCAGTGCTGTTGACCGGAGTAGGGGTAGCCAGGTGGAAAGCATGGCCAGCCGTAGAAAATGCTTATTGTAATTCTCAATTATAGTGGATTTATCGGTGGTGACAGTGTTTCCTATCCTCAGTGCAGTGGGCAGCTGGGAGGAGGTGTTCTTATTCTCCATGGACTTTACAGTGTCCCAGAACTTTTTTGAGTTTGTGTTGCAGGAAGCAAAGTTCTGCTTGAAAAAGCTAGCCTTGGCTTTTCTAACTGCCTGTGTATATTGGTTTCTAGCTTCCCTGAAAAGTTGCATATCACGGGGGCTGTTCGATGCTAATGCAGTACGCCACAGGATGTTTTTGTGTTGGTTAAGGGCAGTCAGGTCTGGAGAGAACCAAGGGCTATATCTGTTCCTGGTTCTAAATTTCTTGAATGGGGCATGCTTATTTAAGATGGTGAGGAAGGCATTTAAAAAAAATAACCAGGCATCCTCTACTGATGGGATGAGATCAATATCCTTCCAGGATACCCCGGCCAGGTCGATTAGAAAGGCCTGCTCGCTGAAGTGTTTCAGGGAGCGTTTGACAGTGATGAGTGGAGGTCGTTTGACCGCTGACCCATTATGGATGCAGGCAATGAGGCAGTGATTGCTGAGATCTTGGTTGAAAACAGCAGAGGTGTATTTAGAGGGCAAGTTGGTTCGGATGATATCTATGAGGGTGCCCGTGTTTACGGCTTTGGGGTGGTACCTGGTAGGTTCATTGATAATTTGTGTGAGATTGAGGGCATCAAGCTTAGATTGTAGGATGGCTGGGGTGTTCCATGTTCCAGTTTAGGTCGCCTAGCAGCACGAGCTCTGAAGATAGATGGGGGGCAATCAGTTCACATATGGTGTCCAGAGCACAGCTGGGGGCAACGGTGAGAGACTTGTTTTTTAAAAGTAGAAGTTCAAATTGTTTGGGTACAGACCTGGATAGTAGGACAGAACTCTGCAGGCTATCTTTGCAGTAGATTGCAACACTGCCCCCTTTGGCCGTTCTAACTTATCTGAAAATGTTGTAGTTAGGGATGGAGATTTCAGAATTTTGTGGTCTTCCTAAGCCAGGATTCAGACACGGCTAGAACATCCGGGTTGGCAGAGTGTGCTAAAGCAGTGAATAAAACAAACTTAGGGAGGAGGCTTCTAATGTTAACATGGCCTGGAGGGCCTGGATTCACCTCTACATCACCAGAGGAACAGAGGAGGAGTAGGATAAGGGTATGGCTAAAATCTATGAGAATTGGTCATCTGAACGTCCGGAACAGAGAGTAAAAGGAGGTTTCTGGGTGCGATAAAATAGCTTCAATGTATAATGTACAGACAAAGGTATGGTAGGATGTGAATACAGTGGAGGTAAACCTAGGTATTGAGTGATGATGAGAGAGATATTGTCTCTAGAAACATCCTTGAAACCAGGTGATGTCATCTCATGTGTGGGTTGTAGAACTGAAAGGTTGGATAAGGTATAATGAGCAGGGCTAGAGGCTCTACAGTGAAATAAGCCAATAAACACTAACCAGAACAACAATGGACAAGGCATATTGACATTAAGGAGAGGCATGCTTAGTCGAGTGATCATAAGGGTCCAGTGAGTAGTGAGTTTGGTTGGGGTAACGGCGATTCAGACAGCTAGTCGGGCCATCGGTAGCAAGCTAGCATAGGATGGAGGTCTGTTTTTAGCCACCTCGTGCGTTTCCATCGGTAGATTAGTGGGGTTCCGTGTGGTAGAGGGGATCAATCCAATTGGCAAAATAGATATAGTTATAGTGACCCAAGAAAAATAGTCCGATAGACCTATTCAGATAGCAGCCGATAAGACAGCTAACGATTAGCGGGACGCAGATTGGCGTTCAGGTAATGTCGTGACGGAGGGGCCAGTTGGATAACTCCCTTGTGTAGATAACATTGTCGTGAAGGAGTGGCTGATGGAACTCTTCGGGACCAACGTAAGCCAATAGTCACTCGGATAGCAGCTAGCTAGCTGCGAGATCCAGGTGTAAATGTCCAGAGCTTGCGGTTGAAATCCGGGGATATGGAGAGAAAATAGGTACGGTATGCTCTGGTATGAGTCGCGTTGTACAAAACTGGCGATAGCTTTTCGAGCTAAAGGATAGCTGATGACGACAAACCGTGGTTAGCTGAATACTAACGTTAGCCAGTAAACTAGCTAGCTTCTGGTTAGCTTCTGGCTAGCTTCTGGTTAGCTTCTGGTTAGCTTCTGGTTAGCTTCTGGCTAGCTTCTGGTTAGCTTCTGGTTAGCTTCTGGCTAGCTTCTGGTTAGCTTCTGGCTAGCTTCTGGTTAGCTTCTGGCTAGCTTATAATAAGTTTAGCTTATTATGGCCTTTCTCTTGCATTTCAAAGATGATGGTACAAAAAAATCTTTTTTTATCTTTTACCATATCTAATTTGTTATATTCTCCTACATTAAATTCACATTTCCACACACTTCAAAGTGTTTCCTTTCAAATGGTATCAAGAATATGCATATTGTTGCTTCAGGTCCTGAGATACAGGCAGTTAGATTTGGGTATGTCATTTTAGGTGAAAATTGTTTAAAAAAAAATAATGCCAGGATCCTTATTAAGCTTGTCCATTACAGATTATATTATACACTGAGTGTACAAAACATTAGAAACACCTGCTCTTTCCATGACGTAGACTGACCAGGTGAATCCAGGTGAAAGCTAAGATCCCTTATTGATGTCACCTGTTAAATCCACATTAATTAGTATAGATGAAGCAGGAGAAGACAGGTTAAAGAAGGATTTTTTACCCTTGAGACAATTGAGACATTAATTGTGTATGTGTGCCATTCAGAGAGCGAATGGGCAAGACAAAAGTTTTAAGTGCCTTTAAACAATGGTTATTTAATTTTTGCATCTGAGCTCCTAGAGTGTGTGGCTCTCCTTTTTCTTTTTCAAGGTTTTTCATGCTCAACAGTCTCCCGTGTGTATCAAGAAACAACTGTGGGAAGCATTGGAGTCAACATGGGCCAGCATCCCTGTTGAACGCTTTCGACCCCTTGTAGAGTCCAGGCCCCAACGAATTGAGGCTGTTCTGAGGGAAAAAGGGGGTGCAACTCACTATTAGGAAGGTGTTCCTTATGTTTGTACACTCAGTGTAATATGACTATACAAAATTAAGGAAATACTATTAAAAAAATCCTAACTGAATATATCAGTTCTGTACTTGCTGCACAGTTTCAAGCTCTTAGATAGATCAACTCTGTGATTCCGAGGCACATCATACTTTGTGTTTATGGCCTCTTTGACCCAATAGATGTCGAAGAGGTGTACTACCCTTCATTAATGCATGCCCAATTGGCTGCTAATACAGGTGTATCCATGATGAGCACTTACCCACTGATAAGGTCTTTAAGTGCTCTCTTCTCTGGCCTATAATTTTACCATTGCTACCTCTGCCAGCATGACTTGGCTAACCTGGGATCACACCGACTCCGACACAAACTGTCTGTGGTCCGACAGAATTCATACATTTAATTTGGCTCCTGGGCTAGACTGCTGGGTGTAACAAATTGGTCAGTGCACCATTACTGCTTTACTGAGACTTAGAATTACAGTTGTCCCGGATCCAGAAATGCCTTGTCTGGGTCAGTGGTATTGACTGGTTGATGAGTTGTGTTAAGATGAGGAGGGTGAGTTTCCTAACCGGTCAGGCGGAATTTTCACTCTATCATAATGGTGCTTTGGCTTATTGTTTTATGTCAGATATCGAGACGATTCCATCTGCACTGATTTGTCTCATATCTAGCAAAGCGTAATCGGATAGATCAAAAGTAGTTTGGCTACTAACAATGTACTGTCATAACATTCAAAAATATGACCTATTGTATGTGTCTGCTGAACCCGATGTCTGCCTCAAAACAGTCTCAATGAATCTTAGCTACAATACATCTGTAAACCCTTTTTTGCGCATTTGTTGATAAAATAACTATCATGTCACAGTAAACTTGCAATCACGCAATCATATGTTGTATGGTCCTCCCACTACAACTTAGAAAGCATGCACAGTTTATTATATTTAAATTACTCGTTTGGTCTCTAACTTTGAGTAACGCCTGGAGGCAGAGTTAATCTAGGAAGATCCAATCACATAACGTCTGTCATAGACAGACAGGAGAATCTGCCAATAGCGCAACTCCACTTCCTATACAGTGAGACATCGGGGCCTGTAACATACTTTGTTTCACGGAAACATGGCTCTCTTGGGATACTCTGTCGCAGTCAGTAAAGCCAGCCGGATTCTCAATACATCGCACAGACAGGAATAAATATCTCTCCGGGAAGCAGAACGGCGGAGGGGTGTGTTTCCTGATTAACGACTCACAGTGTAATTCTAGGAATATACAAGAACTCAAGTCAATTTGTTCACCCGACCTGGAAATACTTCACAATTAAATGCCGACCATATTATCTCCCTAGAGAATTCTCCTCCGTCATCGCCACGGCCGTTTACACCTCAAGCCGAAACCTTGACGGCCCTCAAACTGGAAACCACATATCCTGAGGCTGCATTTATTGTAGCCTGGGATTTTAACAAAGCAAATCTGAGGACTAGGCTGCCGAAGTTCTATCTACATATCGACGGTCCTACTTTCGTTACTAAGTCTCTCGACCATTGCTATTCAAACTTCCCCACCCTTCTTTCGACAAATCTGACCATGACTCCATTTTGCTCTTCCCGTCTATAGGCAGAAACTCAAACAGGAATTGCCCGTGCTTCGTACTATTCAACGCTGGTCTGACCAATCGCAATCCACGCTTCAGGATTATTTTGATCACGTCTACTGGGATATGCTCCGGGAAAATAATCTAGACGCATACATGGATACGTTGACTGGGTTTATAAGGAAGTGCATAGGAGATGTAGTACCCACTGTGACTATTAAAACGTACCCTAACCAGAGACTCTGGATAGATGGTAGCATCGCGCAAACTGAAAGCGCGAACCACCACATTTAACCATGGCAAGGTGACTGGTAAAATGGCAGAATATAAACAGTGTAGTTATTCACTTCGCAAGGCAATCAAAAATGCTAAATGTCATTATAGAGAGAAAGTGGAGTCGCAATTCAACAGCTCAGACACGAGACGTATGTGGCACTGACTACAGACAATCAAGGAACACCAGCCACGTCGCAGAGACCGATGTCTTGCTTCCGGACAGGCGAAACAAATTTTTGCAAGCTTTGAGGATAGCACAGTGCCACCGACGCGACCCGCTACCAAGGACTGTGGGCTCTCCTTCTCCGTGGCCGACGTGAGTAAAACATTTAAACATGTTAACCCTCGCAAGGCTGCCGGCCCAGACGGCATCCCTAGCTGCGTCCTCAGAGCATGCGCAAACCAGCTGGCTGGTGTGTTTACGGGCATATTCAATCTCTCCCTATCCCAGTCTGCTGTCCCCACATGCTTCAAGATGTCCACCATTGTTCCTGTACCCAAGAAGGCAAGGGTAAACTCTGTCATCATGAATTGCTTTGAGAGACTAGTCAAGGACCATATCACCTTACCTGCCACCCTAGACCCACTTCAATTTGCTTATCGCCCCAATAGATCCATAGACGATACAATCGCCATCACTCTGCACACTGCCTTATCCCATCTGGACAAGAGGAATACCTATGTAAGAATGCTGTTTATTGACTATAGCTCAGCATTCAACACCATAGTACCCTCCAAGCTCATAATTAAGCTCGAGGCCCTGGGTCTGAACCCCGCCCTGTGCAACTTGGCCCTGGACTTCCTGGCGGGCCGCCCCCAGGTGGTGAATGTAGGAAACATTACCTCCTCTCCGCTGATCCTCAACACTGGGGCCCCACAAGGGTGCGTGCTCAGCCCCCTCCTGTACTCCCTGTTCACCCATGACTGCTTGGCCAAGCACGCCTCCAACTCAGTCATAAAGTTTGCAGACGACACAACAGTAGGCTTGATTGATTGACGAGACATCCTACAGGGAGGAGGTGAGGGTTCTGGGAGTGTGGTGCCTGGAAAACAACCTCAACAAAACAAAGGAGATGATCGTGGACTTCAGGAAACAGCGAAGGATGCACCCCCCTATCTATATTGACGGGACCGCAGTGGAGAAGGTGGAAAACTTCAAGTTGCTTGGCGTACACATCACTGATAAACTGAAATGGACCACTCACACAGACAGTGTGGTGAAGAAGGCGCAACAGAGCCGCTTCAACTTCAGGAGGATGTGACGGTATCTTAGTCACTTAATTTTTACATATCTGACATTACTCATATCTTATGTATATACTGTTTTCTATACTATTCTACTGTATCTTTGTCCGTTACGTTCTGACATCGATCGTCCATATGTACAGTGGGGAGAACAAGTATTTGATACACTGCCGATTTTGCAGGTTTTCCTACTTACAAAGCATGTAGAGGTCTGTAATTTTTTATCATAGGTACACTTCAACTGTGAGAGACGGAATCTAAAAATCCAGAAAATCACATTGTATGATTTCTAAGTAATTAATTTGCATTTTATTGCATTACATAAGTATTTGATACTTATGTATCAAGCAGATGGAGCAAGCTCCAGGTATCACAGGCCATTCGGATAGGGACAGATGTCAAGGCGGGGAAACACCCATTAGGCCTGAGCGGTGTCCTGCCATAGGAGTTGAGTTCCAATCTGCGTTTTCCCCATAAGTTTGTGCACAATTGAGATTTGTTTGCTAAGCATAGCCACCTCATTCCGGTAATCCTCCGCTAGCAAACAATTTCTGCATTGGAATGCCGGTTTTGTCAATATTGTCCCGGACAAGTGCATAACAAACACAGCTTCTACAGCGCTGGAAATGTTTGTTAGCTATTCCAGGTGAAGCGGGCTCCATTGCAACCTAGCTAGCTAGCCTGCTAGTTGGTAACAGGTTTTGACCCAGGTATCTGAGTTTAAGGTCTATGAACACTAAAGGGGGAGCATTCAATATCATACATTGCCCAATGTATTTACAAATTACATATTGGCAGCTTCGCAAGACAATGTCTTGATTCTAAGCAAGGTTCTAAGCTATTTTTATTGGCTTGGCCAAAGCTTTTGATACGGTAGACCATTCCATTCTTGTCGTTCGGCTAAGGAGTTTTGGTTTCTCTGAGGGGTCTTTGGCCTACCTCTTTCAAAGTGTGCAGTGTATAAAGTCAGAACATCTCCTGTCTCAGCCACTGCCTGTCATGAAGGGAATACCCCAAGGCTCGATTCTAGGCCACACACTCTTCTCAATTTATATCAACAACATATTTATTTTATTTAACTAGGCAAGTCAGTTAAGAACAAATTCTTATTTACAAGGACAGCCTAGAAACAGTGGGTTAACTGCCTTGTTCAGGGGCAGAATGACAGATTTTGACCTTGTCAGCTCTGGGATTTCATCTAGCAACTTTTCAGTTACTGGCCCAATGCTCTAACCACTAGGCTACCTGCCACCCCAACATAGCTCAAGCAGTAGGTAGCTCTCTCATCCATTTACTGCAGATGATAGTCTTATACTCAGCTGGCCCCTCCCCTGATTTTGTATATGCTCTACAACAAAGCTTTCTTAGTGTCCACCAAGCTTTCTCTGAACATCTCCAAAACAAAGGTTATGTGGTTTGGTAAGAAGAATGCTCCTCTCCCCTCCGGTGTGATTACTACCTTTTGAGGGTTTAGAGCTTGAAGTAGTCACCTCATACAAGTACTTGGGAGTATGGTTAGACGGTACACTGTCCTTCTCTCAGCACATATCAAAGCTGCAGGCGAATGTTAAATCTAGACTTGGTTTCATCTATTGTAAACGCTCCTCTTTTACACCAGCTGCCAAACGAAGCCTGATTCAGATGACTATCATACCCATGCTGGATTACAAAAACATAATTTATAGATCAGCAGGTAAGGGTGCTCTCGAGCGACTAGATTTTCTTTACCATTCGGCCATCAGATTTGCCACCAATGCTCCTTATAGGACATATCACTGCACTCTATACTCCTCTGTAAACTTGATGCTTATTTATAAAAACCCTCTTAGGCCTCACTCCCCCCCATCTGAGATACTTACTGCAGCCCTCATCCTCCACAAGCAACACCTGTTCTGCCAGTCACATGATGTGTGTTTTGTCCTACATATTTTTTTTTATCCCAGCTCCTGTCCCCGCAGGAGGCATTTTGCCTCTTGGTAGGCCGTCATTGTAAATAAGAATTTGTTGACATATTGACATTGCTTAAAGATACATTAATCACCCTCATATTTAAAACTATAGACTAAAATAATGAAAGTCGTAGGTTGTATTGGAGGTGTTGGTGGTTATAGTCATATTTGTTCATGTCATACCTTAATGTCATGTTGTGGCATCTATCACCATCGTCAAAACAATTATCTTTGAAGGAGTGTCTTTGTACTGTACGTTAGAGAGGTCTTTTATCATTTGAAGCGCTCGCCAATTATCTGTATGGCTTGCCCAGGCAGGCCCATTCGTATCTTGTTATCTTGCGGCTCTCTCATTGTTTGGGTGATGAACTGACTGGATGCTTTTGAAAATACTGGGTCTGGCAGATTAGACTTTCAACACTTTGCTCATGATGGTTTTATGAAAGACAGTGAGAACCATTTTGCACAAAATGGTACGTCTGACCTTTTATGTGTGAAGGTCGATATACCAGAAATTACATTACAGTGCGTTCATATTATGTCACACTGTTAATATAAAGACGTGTTGGTGCATTATTTAATAAAATGACCTTGAAACTGGACTTTTACATGATGATGTAGGCTGGTAAAAGTATCTGCATATATTGACTGCACAAATGTATCAGATAACAACTTTTGTTCTCGAAACAACATTAGGATGAATCTCTTGATTGAAATGGAACATGATATGAAGTCCTAGAATCTAGTTGGTTGACTTAACTATTTTTAAAAAAAGAATAAAGCATATAGCGTACCTGCCAACAGTACACGCTAGACAGTATGTCATATATGGATTAAGTCAGGCAATTTGCAATCTGTGGAAATCTTGATAAAGTACAATAAAGTATTTATCTCATATTAAAATATAGACAGGCTTAACATTGTTTGTTTTTATAAAATGGGTTTGGAGAAATATGCAATATGATTGGCTGAAATGCCGTTCAAATACATTAAACAGTAAAGGCAAGTTGATATAAGAGCATCTACGACATGAAAAATCAAGTCTTCTTTGAATAAGATGGAAAGCACATTTAGGAAAGACAGGCAAAAAAGGAAGGAAAAAAACACTGACAAAATGTTTTTATCCTCACAACGGTGCTAAGTAGGATTCCGTGCCTAGCCACAATATTAGATGTCTGTGTCCTCCATGTTGGATAAGCCGGTGTACTGAGGCAGATGTTGGTGCAGTGATGGAAGGTGTGATCTCCGATGCATTACCAAGCTATAAATAGAGGCACAGAGGCAAGATCCACCATCAGGATGCGCTTCAAAGACCAGTTACAAAGAGGATTGTGTGCAAACACAGCAGACAGTTTGTAATTTCCTTCTGCAGATTTTGAAATTTGGGTACTGGTGTTGATGTTGTTTGGGTTCCACAAACAGTTCAAGTTGGAAGTTTACATACACTTAGGTTGGAGACATTAAAACTAGTTTTTCAACCACTCCACAATTTCTTGTTAACAAACTATAGTTTGGGCAAGTCGGTTAGGACTCTACTTTGTGCATGACACAAGTAATTTTTCAACAATTGTTTACAGACAGATTATTTCACTTATAATTCACTGTATCACAATTCCAGTGGGTCAGAAGTTTACATACACTAAGTTGACTGTGCCTTTAAACAGCTTGGAAAATTCCAGAAAATGATGTCATGGCTTTAGAAGCTTCTGATTGGCTAATTGACATCACTTGAGTCAATTGGAGATGTACCTGTGGATGTATTTCAAGGCCTACCTTCAAACTTAGTGCCTCCTTGCTTGACATAATGGGGAAATCAAAAGAAATCAGCCTCAGAAAAGTATTGTAGAACTCCACAATTCTGGTTCATCCCAGAACAACAGCAAAGGACCTTGTGAAGATGCTGGAGGAAACAAGTACAAAAGTATCTATGTCCACAGTAAAACGAGTCCTATATCGACAACCTGAAAGGCCGCTCAGCAAGGAAGAAGCCACTGCTCCAAAACCGGCATAAAAAAGCCAGACTACAGTTTGCAACTGCACATAGGGACAAAGATCGTACTTTTTGGAGAAATATCCTCTGGTCTGATGAAACAAAAATAGAACTGTTTGGCCATAATGACCATCGTTATGTTTGGAGGAAAAAGGGGGAGGCTTGCAAGCCGAAGAACACCATCCCAACCGTGAAGCACAGGGGTGGCAGCATCATTTTGTGGGGGTGCTTTTCTGCAGGAGGGACCGGTGCCCTTCACAAAATATATGGCATCATGAGGTAGGAAAATTATGTGGATATATTGAAGCAACATCTCAAGACATCAGTCAGGAAGTTAAAGCTTGGTCGCAAATGGGTCTTCCAAATGGACAATGACCCTAAGCATACTTCCAAAGTTGTGGCAAAATGGCTTAAGGACAACAAAGTCAAGATATTGTAGTGGCCATCACAAAGCCCTGACCTCAATCCCATAGAAGATTTGTGGGCAGAACTGAAAAAGCGTGTGCGAGCAAGGAGGCCTACAAACCTGGCTCAGTTACACCAGCTCTGTCAGGAGGAATGGGCCAAAATTCCTCCAACTTATTGTGGGAAGCTTGTGGAAGGCTACCCGAAATGTTTGACCCAAGTTAAACAATTTAAAGGCAATGCTACCAAATACTAATTGAGTGTATGTAAACTTATTACCCACTGGGAATGTGATAAAATAAATAAAAGCTGAACTAAATCATTCTCTCTACTATTATTCTGACATTTCACATTCTTAAAATTAAGTGGTGATCCTAACTGACCTAAGACAGGGAATTTTTACATGGATTAAATGTCAGGAATTGTGAAAAACAGGGTTTAAATGTATTTGTCTAAAGTGTATGTAAACTTCCGACTTCAACTGTATTCAAGCAATAAGGCCCGAGGAGGTGTGGTGTATTGGCCATATACCACAAACCCCTGAGGTGCCTTATTGCTATTATAAACTGGTTATCAACATAAATAGAACCGTAAAAAAAGTGTTTTTGCGTCATACCCGTGGTATATTGTCTGAAATACACATGGCTGAAATGCTGTTTCAGCCAATCAGCATTCAGGGCCCAAACTACACAGCTTATAATTGCTATTATAAACTGGGTAGTTTGAGCCCTGAATGCTGATTGGCTGAAAGCCGTGGTATACGAGACCGTATACCACAGGTATGTCGTGTCTGGACCATCATTAAATGTGAAGAGTTATTTATATCAAATCAGTTGTCATGCTCGTTGAAATGAGTAGACCAAGGCGCAGCGTGAATAGAGTTCCACATATTTTTAATTAACTGAAACTCACCAAAACAATAAAGCATAAACGAAACGTGAAGCTACTGGTGTGCACTCAGGCAACTCAATGTAGACAAGATCCCACAAACACAAATGAGGAAATGGCTACCTAAATATGATCCCCAATCAGAAACAACGAAAAACAGCTGTCTGATTGGGAACCATATCAGGCCAACATAGACATACAAAAAACCTAGATGACCCACCCTAGTCACTATCACGCCCCAACCAACACAGAGAATAAACAGCTTACTATGGTCAGGGCGTGACATCAGTTCTCTAGGTTTAATTATTACGTGATTAAACTGATCATGTAAACATG
Source organism: Salvelinus alpinus (assembly GCF_045679555.1). Classification (NCBI taxonomy): domain Eukaryota; kingdom Metazoa; phylum Chordata; class Actinopteri; order Salmoniformes; family Salmonidae; genus Salvelinus; species Salvelinus alpinus. The sequence goes on from NC_092116.1 coordinate 672,651, forward strand.
AATTAACTAGGAAGTCGGGGCACCACGGAAAATGTTGAGATTTACAGAGTCATAATCTTCAGAATATAACTCTTCAGATATTTGAATATCTAATCAATTAGTCTTTTGTTAACGAATTATTATTATTACCTCATCAGTTCTCATTACTGAATGTCGCAAACCCTTGGATATCTGCACGAACCCTAGTTTCCATAATGAATCAGAAATATACAAATTGGCTTAATTATTTATTTACTAACTAACTAATCACAGAAATACATAACAAACAAACAGATATTGGTTACTCACAATGATAGAAAAGTCCCTAGTGGGCTAAGCCGACATGATGGCTTGGTAGACAAAGGAAAGGGGTGTGGACTGAGAGAGTGGGAAAGACAAAATGGATTCACGACACACTGCGGATAATTATAATAATTGAAACGCTAATCCTTTGCACATGAATGGCCGCTCATTAGAGAATAATTGCAATGTATATATTTACGCCCGTATGTCGTTGTTGTCTTCTCTGTTGGAATCCGGTCCATCTGCTGGAGAGTCAGTTCATCAGAAAGTCTCTGGTTAACATCCACAGAAGTCCCAATGTCCTTAGTGGTTGTATGTGGTTAGAATGGATACTTCAGAGTACCATTCAGAAATGCTCTAATAGATAGATGCTTTGGCGGTTGTCTGTATTCTCATTCTAGGTTACTTAATTTCTAGCTGCAGACTAGTAATTTGTGTCGTCTACAATTTGCTCCTTCTGTAGTGAATCGATAGTCTCAGAGTTTAACCATTTCTAATCATGTAGCCAAAATTACGGCTGTATGGTCTCCGTGGCCTATAGAATTGTAGCCAAGCCAACGTGGGGACTCTGTCCCGGCGTTCTCTGACTTAATGTATATGTTGTAGGAAGTGGGTTTTATACTCTGTGAAAGGGGCAGTTCTATGATGCCTAATGTGATGTCTGGGCTCACAGGGGTGTGGCTACTGACTAGTTCATCTTTATATGAAAATCCATACTCTCATTTAGAAGGTTAACATCACATTACATCTTTTCACAAATAGTTTCATGTTTAGTCACATTAGTTTCACAATATTTATATGTAAACCTGACAGCTGGGAAATGTACACTTTAAGAGATACAGTTGTGTGTTTTCTGTCCTTTATGAGATCACCAAATGAAACACACTCGTCATAACTGTCGCTTAAGTGTCTATGGACCATTCCCACATTCTCAAAAGTAACACTATTGTTTACTTCTCCCATTTTGGGGATTAAGAGTTTGGCCAAGTCTCTCTTTGTTCTCTCTCCCTCAATACTGCATGTCCAAAGGGGAGAGGGTCCCTTCCAGGAATGTACAACCTGTCGTTAAGTCATAAAACTGTGGACAGAGAGAGGGGGGTGCCTATGATACCCCCCAAGGACAGTCATGACAGTCCCCCCCTGGTGGTTGAATCTTGTGATTATCATGCAAGTTGCCAACCAACATAAAAAGGACCATGTGATGTTCTGGTTGTGGATCATCGTTGCGGTCCCCTTCTGGTAGTTGACCTTGGTAGGCTCTCTGAAAGCGGAGCAGTCCACCACAAGGATGGGCAGTGGAAGTCCGGTTGGTGATCGCTGTTGCGGTCCCCCTCTGGTGGTTTACCTTGGTAGGTTTTCTGGAAGCTGCAAAGTACCACAGGAATGGCCAGGGGATGTCCTGGTTGGTGATCACCGTTGCAGTCCCCCTCTGGTGGTCGACCCGGGTAGGATTTCTGCAAATGGAACAGGCTGCCACAAGGATGGGCAGTGGATGTCCGGATTGGGAATGCCGTTCCGGACCCGTCGTCTGGTTGTCCAGCTTGGAAGATCTGAGCAGTAACTTAGGCAGATGTTAACAACACACACACACACACGCACAAAATATATAATTACATTTCTTCCCAAATGAGAGGTGTTGTGGCACTAAGTGATGGTTGTATTGGGGAACTTGTTTATGGCTCTATCACCTAAGTGTCAAAGGAAATTAAATGAAAAGCAATGAAAGTGAAAGATACAGTGTGATCATGGTTCATGACTTCTAATAACTTTCCTCCTGAATGGAGGGTTCATTTATTAATGGCAAGTGTGACGACCATCAGAAGAGTGTTCTGGAGATTCCCTTACACGTCTTGCAATCTGAGTGACTACTAACTCCTCTGTTGCTGTTATTAATAGCAATTTGGCTTGTGAGGTCTCTAATCTTTTTACTGATTGTTGCCTGACTGACTGTGGTAGCGTTGGTACTGGTACTCAAGGGGATCAGTTATCCTACAGATTTATTCTGAAATAAACATTATGCATTATGATAAAATGTTTTAACAATGTTTTAAACATTGTTAAGAATCATTGTAATAAATGAATAGTAAAGTTATTGAAATACAATAATTCAACATTCAAACATAAAATGCATAAACTGTGAAGAACAATAATTTTAAGAAAAAGTCTGTTTCAGTGCAATGTCTTTTAAAAACATTAAAATCTCAAATGCTCATATTAAAACATCAACAGATGTGATTAAGTTTGTGCAGAACATTGCAAGATTAAAATTGAGAGGGATCAGATTTGTGAGGTTAAACCTGACAGGGAGTGGAAATGTCAATTTATCAAAGATTTATGAGATTCTCTAACCTTTATTTTTAACCAAAGGATATCCCACAGGCATCTTAATGATGTCACATCCTTTCACATGAGTACCATCATGTGATTTGATCCACAATGGTGAATAAAATGTCGGTTGCACTGAATGATAATCATGAAGGCTATTTTTACAGACAAAAGTATTTAAAGTATTTTCAACCTTTCTGCCTAAACTGTCTTACCCATACAGACTTATAGTGCAATAGACCCTTAACAAACCATGCCAGAATAATCGTTTGACAGTGTTGTTATGATTTGATGTTTTATTAACATTTATATGGATTGCATTTGTCTTCGGACAGTCTGTATGACATTTTTCAACTTTTAGTTTTTCATTTAACCATTAACTCTTTTAGGGCTCAAAAGAGAAAGGGTATAGTTACATAGCATAAAATGTGTATAAATTGGTTGTTGATGTTGGCAAATATTTCATTTGGACACCAAAATATGCATGTCACGTCATTTACCCATTTATAGATACAAGTTTGTTATTAAGACAAATGAAAGTTCACAAGTTCCAGAAGGCAATTCTGCCAAAAACCGCATATTGATAAAAAAATAAGTTTACATTCAAATGGCTCTCCTGTGAAGTAGTGACGTGCGACATACGCCTATAGGCGTATAGGCACAAATAGGCTTCCTCTATAGGAACAGGTTCTGTCTTTAAAGAGCAGAAAACGAATAATTCAGTCAACGTTCATTCCGGTTATTGACTATGGCGATATTGTCTATATGAATGCAGCTGCCACTCTATTGAAGCCATTAGACAGAATTTATTTATAACTTTTATTTATTTAACCTTTATTTAACTAGGCAAGTCAGTTAAGAACAAATTCTTATTTTACAATGACCGCCTACCCCGGCCAAACACTCCCCTAGCCCTACGGGTAATTGGTTGAATACACATCATTGCATTTTGTATCAGAAAGTAGTGTGGCCCCTCTTTGAAATCTCGTAGATCGATCAATTGCACTCTTTTTGTCTATAAACCCTCTTGCATACACTGCCACCATACCTTACCTCATTGTTAACCTTCAGATGTATAAATTCCCAGACCTGGTCTCAGTGATGGCTAACCCTGGAGACCCCTTCAATCTCCACCGAGTTATGTAAATTTGCTTCTAGTTTCTTTGTGCCTCTCATGTGGAATGATCTCCATTGGTGGAGTTTGTGCCTCTTGGACAATTCAGGCTGATGTTAGAGGGCCTTTTTACTGAATAATGTGTTTGTTTCATATGATTGTGTTTTGTTTTTGCTTTTTCATCTATTGTGTAAGGGAAGGGGGATACCTAATCAGTTGCACAACTGAAATGCGTCTTCCGCATTTAACCCAACCCCTCTATATCAGAGAGGTGCGGGTGGCTGCCTTAATCGACGTCCACGGCGCGCAGTTGTTGTTGCGGGTTAACTGCCTTGCACAAGGGCAGAACGGCAGATTCTTCCACCTTGTTGGCTCGGAGATTCGAACCAGCAACCTTTCGGTTACAGGCCCAACGCTCTTAACTGCTAGGCTACCTGCTGCCCTATTGATGTGTATTCACACCCCTTGACCCCTGACCCCTGATCTTGACACTCTTTCTCATAGTGGTGGTAACCCAACTAAGTTCTGGAAAATGATTCAATCTCAGAAACATCCCACTGGGCACAGACATCAATTTAACATCTATTCCATGTCAACGTAATTTCATTGTGTGCCCAGTGGGATAGCTCTGCCCAGTCTCTGCCCCCAAAAAATCATGTACATTTCTGGACTCATGACTGACAAATTAGAAATACAGTTCCTTCAGAAAGTATTCATACCCCTTTACTTTTTACACATTTTGTTGTGTTACAGCTTGCATTTAAAATGTATTAAATTAAATAATACCCCATAATGTCAAAGTGGAATTGTTTTTTTCCCTCTAAATCTTTACATTAATTTAAAATTGTGTCTGAGTCAATAAGTATTCAATCCCTTTGTTATGGCAAACCTAAATAAGTTCAGGAGTACAAATTTGCTTAACAAGTCACATAATTTGCAAGGTGGTGCAATGACATTTTTTAACATGATGTTTTTAATGACATCCTAATTTTTGTATCCCACACATACAATTATCTGTAAGGTCCCTCAGTCGAGCAGTGCATTTCAAACACAGATTCAACCATAAAAAACAGGGAAGTTTTCCAATGCCTCGCAAAGAAGGGCACCTATTGGTAGATGTGTTTAAAAAAATCTGACGTTGAATATCCCTTTGAGCATGGTGCAGTTAATAATTACACTTTGGATGGTTTGTCGATACACCCAGTCACTACAAAGATTCAGGCGTTCTTCCCAACTCAGTTGCTGGAGAGGAAGGAAACCATTTAGGGATTTCACCACAAGGCCAATGGTGACTTGAATACAGTTACAGAGTTGAATGGTTGTGATAGGGACAATTGAGCATGGATCAACAACATTGTAGTTACTCCACAATACTAACCTAACTGACAGAGGGAAAAGAAGGAAGCCTGTACAAAATAAAAATAATCCTAAACATGCATCCTGTTTGCCACAAGGCACTAAAGTAATACTGCAAAAACTGTGGCAAAGCATTTACATTTTTGTCCTGAATACAAAGTGTTATGTTTTGGGAAAATCCAAAACAACATATTACTGAGTACCACTCTCCATATTTTCAAGCATAGTGCATCATTTTTATTTTTAATTTTTTTAATTTAACCTTTATTTAACCAGGTAGGCAAATTGAGAACACGTTCTCATTTACAATTGCGACCTGGCCAAGATAAAGCAAAGCAGTTCGACACATACAACAACACATAGTTACACATGGAGTAAAACAAACATATAGTCAATGATACAGTGAAAAAAAATAAGTCTATATACAATGTGAGCAAGTGAGGTGAGATAAGGGAGGTGAAGGCAAACAAATATATGTATAAATAAATAAAAATATAAAAAGGCCATGGTGGCGAAGTAAATACAACACAGCAAGTAAAATAAAAACTAAAAAACACTGGAATGGTTGGTTTGCAGTGGAAGAAAGCGCAAAGTAGAGACAGAAATAATGGGGTGCAAAGGAGCAAAATAAATAAATAAATACAGTAGGTAAAGAGGTAGTTGTTTGGGCTAAATTATAGATGGGCTATGTACAGGTGCAGTAATCTATGAGCTGCTCTGACAGCTGGTGCTTAAAGCTAGTGAGGGAGATAAATGTTTCCAGTTTCAGAGACTTTTGTAGTTCGTTCCAGTCATTGGCAGCAGAGAACTGGAAGGAGAGGCGGCCAAAGGAAGAATTGGTTTTGGGGGTGACCAGAGAGATATACCTGCTGGAGCGCGTGCTACAGGTAGGTGTTGCTATGGTGACCAGCGAGCTGAGATAAGGGGGGACTTTACCTAGCAGGGTCTTGTAGATGACCTGGAACCAGTGGGTTTGGCGACGAGTATGAAGCGAGGGCCAGCCAACGAGAGTGTACAGGTCGCAGTGGTGGGTAGTATATGGGGCTTTGGTGACAAAACGGATGGCACTGTGATAGACTGCATCCAATTTATTGAGTAGGGTTTTGGAGGCTATTTTGTAAATGACATCACCGAAGTCGAGGATTGGTAGGATGGTCAGTTTTACAAGGGTATGTTTGGGAGCATGAGTGAAGGATGCTTTGTTGCGGAATAGGAAGCCAATTCTAGATTTAACTTTGGATTGGAGATGTTTGATGTGAGTCTGGAAGGAGAGTTTACAGTCTAACCAGACACCTAGGTATTTGTAGTTGTCCACATATTCTAAGTCAGAGCCGTCCAGAGTAGTGATGTTGGACAGGCGGGCAGGTGCAGGCAGCGATCGGTTGAAGAGCATGCATTTAGTTTTACTTGTATTTAAGAGCAATTGGAGGCCACGGAAGGAGAGTTGTATGGAATTGAAGCTCGCCTGGAGGGTTGTTAACACAGTGTCAAAAGAAGGGCCAGAAGTATACAGAATAGTGTCGTCTGCGTAGAGGTGGATCAGAGAATCACCAGCAGCAAGAGCGACATCATTGATGTATACAGAGAAGAGAGTCGGTCCAAGAATTGAACCCTGTGGCACCCCCATGGAGACTGCCAGAGGCCCGGACAACAGACCCTCCGATTTGACACACTGAACTCGATCAGAGAAGTAGTTGGTGAACCAGGCGAGGCAATCATTAGAGAAACCAAGGCTGTCGAGTCTGCCGATGAGGATGTGGTGATTGACAGAGTCAAAAGCCTTGGCCAGGTCAATGAATACGGCTGCACAGTATTGTTTCCTATCGATGGCGGTTAAGATATCGTTTATGACCTTGAGCGTGGCTGAGGTGCACCCATGACCAGCTCTGAAACCAGATTGCATAGCGGAGAAGGTATGGTGGGATTCGAAATGGTCGGTAATCTGTTTGTTGACTTGGCTTTCGAAGACCTTAGAAAGGCAGGGTAGGATAGATATAGGTCTGTAGCTGTTAGGGTCAAGAGTGTCCCCCACTTTGAAGAGGGGGATAACCGCAGCTGCTTTCCAATCTTTGGGAATCTCAGACGACACGAAAGAGAGGTTGAAAAGGCTAGTAATAGGGGTGGCAACAATTTCAGCAGATAGTTTTAGAAAGAAAGGGTCCAGATTATCTAGCCCGGCTGATTTGTAAGGGTCCAGATTTTGCAGCTCTTTTAGAACATCAGCTGACTGTATTTGGGAGAAAGAGAAATGGGGAAGGCTTGGGCGAGTAGCAGAGGGGAGGGCAGTGCTGTTGTCCGGGGTAGGGGTAGCCAGGTGGAAAGCATGGCCAGCCGTAGAAAAATGCTTATTGAAATTCTCAATTATAGTGGATTTGTCGGTGGTGACAGTGTTTCCTATCTTCAGAGCAGTTGGAAGCTGGGAGGAGGTGTTCTTATTCTCCATGGACTTTACAGTGTCCCAGAACTTTTTTGAATTTGTGTTGCAGGAAGCAAATTTCTGCTTGAAAAAGCTAGCCTTGGCTTTTCTAACTGCCTGTGTATATTGGTTTCTAGCTTCCCTGAAAAGTTGCATATCACGGGGGCTGTTCGATGCTAATGCAGAACGCCATAGGATGTTTTTCTGTTGGTTAAGGGCAGTCAGGTCAGGAGAGAACCAAGGGCTATATCTGTTCCTAGTTCTACATTTCTTGAATGGGGCATGCTTATTCAAGATGGTGAGGAAGGCATTTTTAAAAAATGTCCAGGCATCCTCTACTGACGGGATGAGATCAATATCCTTCCAGGATACCTCGGCCAGGTCGATTAGAAAGGCCTGCTCGCTGAAGTGTTTCAGGGAGCGTTTGACAGTGATGAGTGGAGGTCGTTTGACCGCTGACCCATTACGGATGCAGGCAATGAGGCAGTGATCGCTGAGATCTTGGTTGAAAACAGCAGAGGTGTATTTGGAGGGCAAGTTTGTTAGGATGATATCTATGAGGGTACCCGTGTTTACGGAATTGGGGTGGTACCTGGTAGGTTCATTGATAATTTGTGTGAGATTGAGGGCATCAAGCTTAGATTGTAGGGTGGCTGGGGTGTTAAGCATGTTCAAATTTAGGTCGCCTAGCAGCACGAGCTCTGAAGATAGATGGGGGGCAATCAGTTCACATATAGTGTCCAGAGCACAGCTGGGGGCAGAGGGTGGTCTATAGCAGGCGGCAACGGTGAGAGACTTGTTTTTAGAGAGGTGGATTTTTAAAAGTAGAAGTTCAAATTGTTTGGGAACAGACCTGGATAGTAAAACAGAACTCTGCAGGCAATCCTTGCAGTAGATTGCAACACCGCCCCCTTTGGCCGTTCTATCTTGTCTGAAAATCTTGTAGTTGGGGATGAAAATGTCAGAATTTTTGGTGGTCTTTCTAAGCCAGGATTCAGACACGGCTAAAACATCCGGGTTGGCAGAGTGTGCTAAAGCAGTGAACAAAACAAACTTAGGGAGGAGGCTTCTAATGTTAACATGCATGAAGCCAAGGCTATTACGGTTACAGAAGTCATCAAAAGAGAGCGCCTGGGGAATAGGAGTGGAGCTAGGTACTGCAGGGCCTGGATTCACCTCTACATCACCAGAGGAACAGAGGAGGAGTAGGATAAGGGTACCATGTTATGAGTATGCTTGTAATCATTAAGGACTGGGGAGTTTTTCAGTGTAAAAAAATAAACAGAATGGAGCTAAGCACAGGAAAAATCCTAGAGGAAAACTTTATTCAGTCTGCTTTCCACCAGACTGTGGGGAGATCAATTCACCTTTCAGCAGGACACAAACTTCAAACACAAGGCCAAATCTACACTGGAGTTGCTTACCAAGAAGACATATAATGTTCATAAGTTGCCGAGTTACAGTTAGACTAAAATCTGCTTGAAAATCTATGGCAAGACCTCAAAATGGTTGTCTAGCATTGATCAACAACGAATTTGACAGAGCTTAAAGAATTTTGAAAAAAATTATGGGCAAATGTTGCACAATCCAGGTGTGGAAAGCACTTAGAGACATACCCAGAAAGACTCACAGCTGTAATTGCTGCCAAAGTTGATTCTAACATGTATTGCCCACTCAGGGGGTTGTTTAGTAATCAAGATATAATATTGATATAAACGTTTTTAGAAATTGTTGCAAATTTGTGACGGACCGGCTCAAATCGGTCTTATGTAGCAACATTTGATTTTTATTTTAATTTTTTACATTGGATAAAAGTAGAGTCTCAGAGCTACATGTGCTAAACAGTGAGTAGTGTATAAAGATTAAGACTAAAAGTGGTAAACGTCGTAGCCTACAATAAGGTAAATTTCCAGGTAAACAGAAAGTGTCCAGATAAAAATATTTTATAAATATTAGATGACGCTTACCCAGACAGACTGGATGGGTCATGTGAAAGAAATGCTATAACTTCCAGCCACATATTGCTAAGTGGATGGGTCTCTACAGTATAGCCAAATAGTTACTAGCAATATCAGAAATATATAGTGTCAATATAAATAAAATAATATACAGTACGTTCAAGAACAATATCAATAACGATGTCAGTGATAGACGAGGTAGTTATATGAATACAATCAGGGGTAAAGTGGCTGAGCAGCAGGATAAAAAATGTCAGGAGAGAGTCATTTGAATAGAGGGATGACTAGTCCGTCCTTACCACGCATGAACAAGGGAGTCTATATTCGGAGAGCCTGTTTCTGTCCTGCCCTTGACTTTGGTGCAGGGCATGTGATGTCCATAGCCTCTTCGTTGCAAAACTCCCTGATCTTCTCAAAAACATACGTTTGTCTAGCTGTGTCCAGTCCAGGTGGTGCTTGTGCAGGCAGACCAACTATGGGAGGAAGGATGTCAGCGTTGCGCCGCAGCTGAAACCTGTTCCCGACTGAGTCTGAACGCTCCTTGGCGACAACAAGTCGTCCAGACTGTGGTGGAGCTTGTGCATGGTCCGGCAGGCACAGTACTAGAACACAAACTTGTTCTTGTTTTGTCAACTGCAATTCAGGTCCACATGTGTTTCCCCAACTCCGTAGTTGGTGAAGAAATGGTACATGTAGTTGATGACTGCGCTGCTGCCTTTGCTGGATGACATGCCTTCATCCATTAAGTAGTTGACAGGTTGTGGTATTCCTTCACAACAGACACCAAACAAGCCACACTTGCAAGGAGTAAAAAGTAGATGGGACCTGGCTGCATAGGGTCAGAAGGATAGTGCACCTGCAAACAACGAAAGAACATTAAAAAAGTTAATGAAAAGAAAATGTAAAACGTAATATAATTTTTTAATGCATCATCAGGTTAAGTTTCACTTTCCTACAAATGTGCAGAGCAGCAGCACTGGATACAGAAACATCATCTTGGAAACTGGAAGTTAAAATGATAACACACAGCCCGACTACACTTACCTCAGGAAAATATTGAAATAATGTGATAAAAGTAGTGTCAATCATGTTGGAGGTCAATTAAATAATAAAAACGTGTTGCTCATGCTTTACATACCAAGTGTTGTCATCGATTCCTTGTAGATGCCACAGTGCTGCTTTTGTCACATGGGATGGCATCAGCTTTCCACCAAAGTGTTTGTGTCCTGGGTGGCGTCCTGGTAATACTATTTCATTATCCTCTGCGTAGTTGTTGATGAAGTTCACCATTCGCTGCAAGTCCTCATGCTTCAGGTGTAACCTGTGCTTGCTTGGGCCAGCTCTCTTTTTTTGATGAGAGGTATTAGACCATTATTCTTGTATGACTGGTAGAGGAGAGTCAGGTGTGTTCTACTGATGCTGAAAGACAAATATCCAGATACAAATATTTTGGCATTATTATACAATAGATAGCTGTAATCACCGTCAGACACACCTGGTGGGCCATGTAATCATCTGACGAATTGTAGTCTTTTGTTTAGAAATGCTAGCTACACAATGAACCATAATCCCAATCCATAGAGTACTAGCAATACAAACTGATTGTTATTGCAACAATTTAATGACGTTTTTTTTTGCCAACGTTTACTGACACTGGCCATATTCAACCGGTGTTGAGCATTCGTAAATGCATCAGTTATTCTGCGCTCTGGTACACTCAGACGAGAGTGATCTGAGAGTTGTTGCAGTGACGTTCTATTGAAATGGATACTTGCATTGTTGACTCTTTAGTTAAATTTGATTATGCAATCCATTAAAAAAAGCTGCGTTAGACAGGATTACCTACACAAACTGACCAACTCAAATAGACAGAAGTGTGCTATATGACAGACCAATCCAAACAAATCCAAACTTTTTCTGTGGCTTAACCAACTAGGCTCGTAATTTAACAATTTTATTCGTATTTACAGATGGCATACAAGTTTCTTATTAAGGCACATGGAAGTTCACATGTTCGAGAAGGCATTTCTGCCCTATTCCCAATTTATCTTTGAAAATTAAAAATAGTTTACGTTCAAACGGCTCTGCTGCGAAGTAGTGAATAAAAATATAAACAGAAATACCTTATTTACATAAGTATTCAGACCCTTTGCTATGAGACTTGAAATTGAGCTCAGGTCCATCCTGTTTCCATTAACCATCCTTGAGATGTTTCCACAACTTGATTGGAGTCCACCTGTGGTAAATTGGATTGGATTGGACATGATTTAGAAAGGCACATATCTGTCAATATAAGGTCCCACAGTTGACAGTGCATGTCAGAGCAAAAACCAAGCTATGAGGTCGAAGGAATTGTCCATAGAGCTCCGAGACAGATGTGGAATAGAGTCAACACATTGTTCAACACTTTTATAAGCCATCAAATGTGTGTTCTCCCTACTTCCACAACCAGCACTGCAGCTGCAATGAATGAGTATAGCAAAGTGTTTAGATAAGCTTGCATTGTTATTATTAGCGGCTTGTCTCTTTTTTATATCAAGTAAATTTCACTTTATCTGGACATCGGATTAACAACATTTAATGGTACATGAGGCAGAAATAATGCAGTGCGACGAGGTTTGCCATCAGCTGGAAGACAGTGTTCCCTTTTCTCAGCGTAGGGAGGGAGAGCGTAGGGAATGTTGAGTCAGGTGAGAGGCCCACCATCCCTCAAACTGACCATCAGTCCAGTAAAAAAAAAGAAGCCTATTTTTATGCTCACTCAGCAGTGTCTCAAAAGTTATACAACAAATTATCTATTACAAGTGTGATCACATACCTCCAAAGAGTTATTTATGCAATTTAAGTTGTGATACAAACGTTAGGCTATATGTTTATATTTTTAATACATTCCAAGGCTGCATGATACGACTAATAATTATTTGAAAATAATTGCATGAAAGGCATGACCTCTGCTATGTTTCTAGCACAGGCTGCACAAACTTCATCAGTCTCCCATTCACAATTTGACAAGCACTTGATAATATTCTCACCCATCAGACTATTCTTAATTTAAACTGGTCTTTACATATAGCCTACTAATAATATGTATGTGGAATAATGTTTTATTTATAATGGCCCACGAAAAAAATACTTGTCATTTGTAGCCTGCACTCGAATAGCGAATGGAGGTTACGTGCAGTTAAGTTTTTAATATGCAAGCAAGCAAGCTTTCCCTAATGTAAATTGAATTAAATTGTCAAATATATACACTACCGGTCAAAAGTCTTAAAACACCTACTCATTCAAGGGTTTTTCTTTATTTGAACTATTTTCTACATTGTAGAATAATGGTGAAGACATAAACTATGAAATAACACATATGGAATCATATAGTAACCAAAAAAAGTGTTAAATCAAAATATATTCCACCCTTTTCCTTGATGACAGCTTTGCACGCTCTTGGCATTCTCTCAACCAGCTTCACCTGGAATGCTTTTCCAACAGTCTTGAAGGAGTTCCTACATATGCTGAGCACTTGTTGGCTGCTTTTCCTTCACTCTGCAGTTAGACTCATCTGATGCAGCACTCCAATGCTCTCCTTCTTGGTAAAATAGCCCTTACACATGCTAGAGGTGTGTTGGGTCATTGTCTTGTTGAAAAACAAATGATAGTCCCACTAAGCCCAAAACACATGGGATGGCGTATCGCTGCAGAATGCTGTGGTAGCCATGCTGGTTAAGTGTGCCTTGAATTCTAAATAAAATCACAGACAGTGTCACCAGCAAAGCACCCCCACACCCCCACACCATAACACCTCCTCCTCCATGCTTTATGGTGGGAAATACACATGTGGAGATCATCCATTCACCCACACGGCGTCTCACAAAGACACAGCGTTTGGAACCAGAAATCTCCAATTTGGACTCCAAACCAAAGGACACATTTCCACCTGTCTAATGTCCATTGCTCGTGTTTCTTGGTCCAAGCAAGTCTCTTCTTATTATTTGTGTCCTTTAGTATTGGTTTCTTTGCAGCAATTCGACCATGAAGGCCTGATTCACACTGTCTCCTCTGAACAGTTGATGTTGAGATGTGTCTGTTACTTGAACTCTGTGAAGCATTTATTTGGGCTGCAATTTCTGAGGCTGGTAACTCTAATGAACTTATCCTCTACAGCAGAGGTAATTCTGGGTCTTCCATTACTGTGGCGGTCCTCATGAGAGCCAATTTCATCATAGCACTTGATGGTTTTTGCGACTGCACTTGAAAAATGTTCCATATTGACTGACCTTCATGTCTTAAAGTAATGATGAGCTGTTGTTTCTCTTTGCTTATTTGAGCTGTTCTTGCCATAATATGGACTTGGTCTTTTACCAAATAGGTAAATGTATACCCCCCCCTACCTTGTCACAACAGAACTGATTGGCTCAAACGCATTAAGAAGGAAACTAATTCCACAAACAAACTTTTAAGAAGGCACACCTGTTAATTGAAATGCATTCCAGGGGACTTCCTCATGAAGCTGGTTGAGAGAATGCCGGAAGTGTGCAAAGGTGTCATCAAGGCAAAGGGTGGCTATTTGAAGACAATCAAATATAAAATATATTTTGATTTGTTTCACACTTTTTTGGTTACTGTATGATTGCATATGTGTTATTTAATAGCTTCGCTCTTATTCTCCAATGTAGAAAATAGTACAAATAAATAAAAACCCTTGAATGAGTAGGTGTTCTAAAACTTTGGACCGGTAGTGTCACGCCCTGACCATAGTTTGCTTTGTATGTTTTATGTTTTGGTTGGTCAGGGTGTGATCTGTGTGGGCATTCTATGTTGTATGTCTGGTTTGTATATTTCTATGTGTTTGGCCTGATATGGTTCTCAATCAGAGACAGGTGTTTTGCGTTGTCTCTGATTGGGAACCATATTTAGGTAGTCTGTTTTGTATTGTGGGTTGTGGGTTATTGTCTATATTAGTTGATGTTGCATGTCTGCACTCGGTTTCATTAGCGTCACGGTCGTTTGTTATTTTGTTTAGTTTGTATAGTTTGTTTAAGTGTTCTTTGTTTAATAAATTAGAAGAATGGATGCACATCACGCTGCGTTTTGGTCCTCCTCTCTTTCTCCCGAAGACGATCGTGACAGGTAGTGTACACTAATTAGCCTCTCCTGTCCATAGAAAAATTAATAAAATCATTCAAAATAAGCTAATAAGCTTCTTTAAAGAAAATAAAGTTGTGGATTGTTTTAAATCGCATTGCCTACAAGGCAGCAGACGCAATTTGGGCAGATTATGTTTTAGCTGCAACTGTGTGTGAAAGTTGGAGGCCATGCCAGGCATATCGCAATATTTCAAAATACAACAACGGGAAACAATGTTTGGAAAGTAAATGGTTATTGCTGTAAAGACAAGACAATGAAAATACGAATCTGTCTTTTAGTTATCAAAATTCTCAACTTAAATGAGCTAACATCAGTATAGCCTATCTTATTGGCACCACCGGAGAGCATCGGCAATATCCCCATTGAGTGTGCACTGAGTATATTCACTATTTATCAATGTAGGGTCAGTGCTACTTAAAATTTTGTTTTGGACAATAATTTTCTCCTCCAGTTTAGATGGATGTCATATTCTATTTGTGTCTCCCGTTCTTGTAGGTCTATTATATGGACAACGTAGTTTTTTGTATTCTGCTAATGTCTCCAGTCGTATAAAGTGTAGTAGAATTGCATGAAATGTGTTTATAAAAGGCCACATTTTTCACCGTTTGTAAAGCGGATTAATGTGCTTAATTTTAAGAACTGAGCAATAAATATAGCAGCATGACAAAGCTGGGATCCTTTAAATAGTGGCCAGTCAAAACTCTGTTTTCACACGCGATTGCGCAATGACTGGGCTTACAAGAACACATTTCACTAGGCCCTGTAGGCTATGTGCTCTTCAGGGGTCCTAAACCTACAGGCTACATTTGGAGTTATTTGGCCACTTTAGTTGTGATGCAAACCTTATCAAAACATATAGGCTTATGGGCTAGGCTACATGATGTGTGCGACTATGATTTGAAAAAGCTGGCCAGCATTCACATGTAATGTAATATTATCACCCATCAGACTATTCTCAATTTAATTGTGTCTTTACAAATGCTAAATAATATATGTGTGAAATTAGTTTTGATTGAGAATGGACCATTATCATGCACCGGAACAGTGAAAAAACAAAAAAACATGTAATGTATGAACTTAAATAGCAAATGGAGGACGCTTTTCCCGTGGTTCATTTTCATGCCAGCCAGGTAAGCTACTCCTGTTGTGAAGCGAAGCAATGTTCTTAATATTAGGAAAGTTGAGAAATAGATATATTAGGCCTAGCCTATAGAAAGCTGATGAGATCCTCTTCTTTTTAATAGAGGCCATGAAAACTCTGTTTTATCACGTAATTGCATAGCCTATAGAAATGTTGAGCAACATGAGCTCATGGGGTCTGATGAAGTGTTTGATTTGATTTTCGATTGCATTTGTCACACCTGCTCCTGCTCTTCCCCCCTGGCGCTTGAGGGCGCCAGGCTCCCCAGCATTGCGCACTCCTACCACCATCATTACGCACACCTGCCTTTCCCACGTCACGCGCATCAGCGATTATTCGACTCACCTGGACTCTATCACCCCTGTCATTATCTTCCCTATATATGTCTGGTTCCCCTCTCTGTTCCCTGCTTCAGCATTGATTGTCGTATGTCCTTGTTTACCCGTGTGCCGACGCTGTGCCTGCCTTGTTACCTGTTTGTTCCTGATTACATGCTTCTCATCTTCGGCGTCGGTCCTTACAGCATTGACATTGATGTCAGAGTGATTAGATAGACAATAGAGCGCTGAGTACCAGCCCAGCTAGCACAATGAATCTGGGATGATTCTGGCTGAGAGTCGGGGCACTCAGCTGAGTTTCAGACTCGGCCGATATCATGTGGCCAGATTCCGGTGTGAGTTATCTGGCCCAAATGTAAAATCAGCAAAAAAAGAAATGTCCTCTTTTCAGGACCCTGTCTTTCAAAGATAATTCGTAAAAATCCAAATAACAGAACTTCATTGTAAAGAGTTTAAACACTGTTTCCCATGCTTGTTCAATGAACCATATTCAATTAATGAACATGCACCTGTGGAATGGTCGTTAAGACACTAACAGCTTACAGACAGTAAGCAATTGAGGTCACAGTTATGAAAACTTAGGACACTAAAGAGGCCTTTCTACTGACTCTGAAAAACACCAAAAGAAAGATGCCCAGGGTCCCTGCTCATCTGCGTGAACGTGCCTTAGGCATCCTGCAAGGAGGCCTGCACAGGATCGGTACATCTGAACATCACACCTGCGGTACAGGTACAGGATGGTAACAACAACTGCCTGTGTTACACCAGGAACACACAATCCCTCCATCAGTGCTCAGACTGTCCGCAATAGGCTGAGAGAGGCTGGATTGAGGGCTTGTAGGCCTGTTGTAAGGCAGGTCCTCACCAGACATCACTGGCAACAACTTCGCCTATAAGAGAAAAAAAAAGTGCTCTTCACTGACGAGTCACGGTTTTGTCTCACCAGGAGTGATGGTCGGATTGGCGTTTATCGTCGAAGGAATGAGCGTTACACTGATGCCTGTACTCTGGAGCAGGATTGATTTGGAGGTGGAGGGTCGATCATGGTCTGGAGCAGTGAGTCATAGCATCATCGGACTGAGCTTGTTGTCATTTTTTATTTGACCTATATTTAACTAGACAAGTCAGTTAAGAACAAATTCTTATTTTCAATGACGGCCTCGGAACAGTGGATTAACTGCCTGGTTCAGGGGCAGAACGAGAGATTTTGACCTTGTCAGTTCGTAGATTCGATCTTACAACCTTTCAGTTACAAGTCCAACGCTCTAACCACTAGGCTACCTGCCACCCCAGATTGCAGGCAATCTCAACGCTGTGCGTTACAGGGAAGACATCCTCCTCCCTCATGTGGTACCCTTCCTGCAGGCTCATCCTGACATGACCCTCCAGCATGACAATGCCACCAGCCATACTGCTTGTTCTGTGCGTGATTTCCTGCAAGACAGGAATGTCAGTGCTGCCATGGCCAGCGAAGAGCCATTCCCCCCAGAAATGTCCGGAACCTTGCAGGTGTCTTGGTGGAGAGTGAGGGAACATCTCACAGCAAGAACTGGAAAATCTGGTGCAGTCCATGAGGAGGAGATGCACTGCAGTACTTAACGCAGCTGGTGGCCACACCAGATACTGACTGTTACTTTTGATTTTGACCCCCCCTTTGTTCAGGGACACATTATTCCATTGCTGTTAGTCACATGTCTGTGGAACTTGTTCAGTTTATGTCTCAGTGGTTGAATCTTGTTATGTTCATACAAATATTTACAAATGTTAAGTTTGCTGAAAATAAACGCAGTTGACTGTGAGAGGACGTTTCTTTTCTTGCTGAGTTTATTATTTGGTGCTCGGGCCAATTCCGGTGTTAGTTATCTGGCCCAATCTGTTGTGGCTACTCTCTGGCAGATGATTACACAGACTGCTTTATATAATTAATATTTCATTATTTCTTTCTTTCTTATTCCATATTTTCTCATTGTTTCTGTGATCAAAAATACAATAATGCACGCAAACTTGGTCACCAGGTGTACGGTGTTTCCTCCGACACAATAATTCTTTGGGGGGGTATAATTGTTGGGTGTAATTTGTATGTTTAAAATGTATAATAGTAATATTTAAAATGACTAAATCGGGTAATTTTGTTTTCATTTATAAAATTGATCTGCTTCTGCATCTTGATCTGCTTCTGCATCGGTCTGCTTCTGTGGGGATTCTGGTAAGATGCCGGCAAAGTCGGCTGAATTCCGGTAGAGGGGACGATTCTGGGCAGTCATTGATTTTGATTCCGGGCTGAGTCCGACACCCGATTCTGGGCCGATTTCAGTCAGTTCCGGCCCCCCGGAAGAGGGCCGATTCCTCATTGTGAGCTGGGAGTCCATTAGCGACGGGCAGTTAGCAAGTTTGGTAGGCTACTAATAACCATCAGTGGCATCAGAGTGCAGTTTTGAAGAAGCCTAGTTACCTTGACTGATAGTCATGTGGAATTTGACTGCGGTCATGACTCGTGACCGCCGGTGTGGTGGTAATGGTCACCATAACAGTCCTTACCTTACTTCATTTTTAAATTACAGACAAAGGAGTCACCAGACCCGATCACAGGGATGGCTAACTCTAGAGGTCCTGTTGGTCACTACGGAATTAGGTAAATCTGCATTCCGTTTTTTTTGCACCCGGTGTATGGAATTTTCTGCCGAGCTCTCTGTATCTTCAAGATGTTAATGGATGACCTCACTGTTGAGGAATGTGTTTGCTTCTTAAATTGCTTGTAGTATTGTTTGTTCTTATGACGTTGTATGTTTGAATGTTGTACATTTTATAAATTGTGATCATGCAGGGCTCCCTTGGAAATACGGCCGTTGTCTCAAAGGGAGTCCCTGCTAAAATAAAGGTTAAATAATGAATAAATTTTTTTGGGGATACATCCAAAACAATGGCACAGATAAGTTGCTGTCTTGTCAGGACACACACTGTTGATTACAGTAGTCGAGGAGATCGCATTGCAAATCAAAAACTAGACTAGAAGCTAGCTAAATAGTCTATTGCTAGCAAATCTGCCAGTATGACAACCAAATTCAACAATATCAGTTGCTGAAAACATCTGGGCAAACCAATAGGGTCTGGCTTCATTAGATAGACCTCCCTCGCAAGGAAAGTTGGTCTGTGTGATTCAGTTCAGTCAGCTCTCAGCTGCGTAACATATGTTGTTCATTTATTCACCAGGAGTGTCCGTATAGCCTCTCAACACAAATTGTCTTCATGTCCAGAATGCACCGCAGAGCAGCTGGAGTCAAACAATCGCTGCCTTACTATGGATTCTGCAAAGGGCCCAATCTTTTCTTCAGACCATGGACAGCAGCCCCTGCCCCATAGGGGTGGCTCTTGTACTGCCTGACCAATTTCCCTCCTTGCAAGGTTTGAACTTTTTAAATCCTATATGGTCATTATTAAGGCACTATTCAAACAGGTCAAATCACTTGGCCTGTAATGGTCTGCCGGACTCCAGCTCTTGCAGAGAATCGAATCTGAATAGGTCCAGACCGTGAGCCGCTTCTCTCCCTTTGATGCTTAATGAGTGTGCGTTCTGAAGTGGCCTGGGAGTGGGGACCTGCTCATGAAGAGCATTGCCTTAAGTTTAAATTGGCGTCTTTAATGGAGGCCGTTTCAATTGATTGTGTCAATGCCCT
Source organism: Salvelinus alpinus (assembly GCF_045679555.1). Taxonomy (NCBI): domain Eukaryota; kingdom Metazoa; phylum Chordata; class Actinopteri; order Salmoniformes; family Salmonidae; genus Salvelinus; species Salvelinus alpinus. Next base: position 692,397 of record NC_092116.1, read on the forward strand.
GAAATGATACTTTAGCTGTTTGCAAGTCTAGCAAGAAGTAGGCTAAATAAACACTGGATTGCAGGCAGTCTTCCATTTATAATGTTATATCAAATTCTGTGTCTACACAATGATTTTGGTTTAATTGTGCAGGTGTTCTGTTCGTCATGGTATTTGTATTTATTAGGGATCCCCATTACTCTTCCTGGGGTCCAAACACACCAAAGCACCCACAATACATATAAAACAAAAGATAAAACAGTGAACTATGTTTGTACTGAAGGAGGTGAAGATAAAACAGTACATCATTTAACATGCCTACACCACCACATATCCACAACACAAAATGTTCAATACCACCATACAACAATATCACAATGTGTGCATATACATGTGTCTGTACCTTTGTATGTGTCTCTTCACAGTCACCGTTGTTCCATGATGTGTACTTTTTCCTGCTTTTTAAATCTGATTCTACTGCTTGCATCAGTTACCTGATGTGGAATAGAGTTCCATGTAGACATGGCTCTATTTAGTACTGTGCGCCTCCCATAGTCTGTTCTGGACTTGGGGATTGTGAAGAGACCTCTGGTGGCATGTCTTGTGGGGTATGCAACACCTCTTACAAAAACAAGTAATCATAAGGTCAATCTCTCTTCCACTTTGAGACATGAGAGACTGACATACATGTCATTAATGTTAGCTCTCCGTGTACTTTTAAGGGCCAGTCATGCTGCCCTGTTCTGAAACAACTGCAACTGTCTCTTTGTGGCACCTGACCACACTACTGAACAGTAGTCTAAGTGCGACAAAACTAGGGCCTGTAGGACCTGACCTGTTGATACTGTTGTTAAGGCAGAGCAGCAACGCTTTATTATGGACAGACTTCTCCCCATCTTAGCTACTGTTGTGTCAATATGTTTTGACCATGACAGTTTACAATCCAGGGTTACTCCAAGCAGTTTAGTCACCTCAACTTACTCAATTTCCACATTATTTATTACAAGATTTAGTTGAGGTTCAGGGTTTAGTGAATGATTTGTCCCAAATACAATGCTTTTAGTTATAGAAATACTTAGGACTAACTCATTTATTGCCACCCATTCTAAAACTGTCTGCAGCCCCTTTTTAAGTGTTGCTGTGATTTCACTCACTGTAGTAGCTGACGTGTACAGTGTTGAGTCATCCGCATACATAGACACACAGGCTTTACTTAGAGCCAGTGACATGTCATTAGTAAAGATTGAAAAGAGTAAAGGGTCTAGACAGCTGCACTGGGGAATTCCTGATTCTACCTGGATTGTGTTGGAGAGGCTTCCATTAAAGAATACCCTCTGTGTTCTGTTCGACAAGTAACTCTTTATCTACATTATAGCAGGGGGTGTAAAGCCATAACATGTATGTTTTTCCAGCAGCAGACTATGATTGATAATGTCAAAAGCTGCACTGAAGTCTAACAAGACATCCCCCACCATAATTTTATCATCCATTTCTCTGAGCCAATCATTAGTCATTTGTGTAAGTGCTGTGCTTGTTGAGTGTCCTTCCCTATAAGTGAAAGCCTGTTGTCAATTTGTTTACTGTGAAATAGCATTGTAACTGATCAAACACAATTTTTGCCAGAAGTTTACTAACGGTTGGTAACTGGTCGGCTATAGGCTGATTGGTCGGCTATTTGAGCCAGTAAAGGGGGCTTTACTATTCTTGGGTAGCGGAATGACTTTAGCTTCCTTCCAGGCCCGAGGGAACAAACTTTCTAGTAGGCTTAAATTGAAGATGTGGCAAAATCGTCCGCTATTATCCTCAGTAATTTTCCATGCAGATTGTCAGACCCCGGTGGCTTGTCATTGTTATTATTGATAGACAATAATACTTTTTTCACCACTTCCACACTGACTTTACAGAATTCAAAAGTACAATTCTTGTGTTTCATAATTTGGTCAGATATACCTGGATGTGTAGTGTCGGCATTTGTTGCTGGCATGTCACCCATAAGTTTGCTTATCTTGTCTTATCTTAAAAGTAATTAAAGTAGTTGGCAATATCAGTGGGTTTTGTGATGAATGAGCCATCTGATTCAATGAATGATGGAGCCGAGTTGGCTTCCCCCCCTCAAACATTAAATTTAAGGTATGCCAAAGCTTTTTACTATCATTCTTTATGAAATGTATCTATGTTTCATAATATAGATAATTTTTATTTAGTTTCATCACATGATTTCTTAATTTGCCATACCTTTTGCCTCATCACTCTCAACCATATCCCAATGTACTGTATATCCAAATATCAAACACTGGACCAGGGTGATACAAATGCATTTTTGACTGCTTCATCTCAGAATAACCTTGGAATGTCTAATCTTGATTAGATCTAAGACACAAGACACTACAGTGCAATACAGAAAGCCTCAAATCCATAATTTTAGACAGTAGGCAGACCGTATTGGCTTATCCCACAGGGCACAGACGTCAATTCAACGTCTATTCCACATTGGTTCAACGTAATTCATTGAAATGACATGGAAACAACGTTGATTCAACCAGTGTGTGCCCAGTGATATTTGAATTCCAGTAATATGACAGAGAGGCAGGGTTTCTCTTCGATAATTGTATTTTAAAACAAACGGGAAATGTCAAATAGATCGTAACATCCAGATTTAGTTGCGTTAGCCTCTTAGATGCATGTAAAGCAATCCTGCTGGCCTGGGTATTTTTTTCAAGTTTTAGCGTCACATGTGGCAAGGATACTCAAGGTGAAGAACCGAGACGAATGAGAAACTGGAAGCTCAATCGATGCTGACTATTTTGAAAGCCTGGTCGTATTAGCTAGTGTAGCCACTGTAAAAGCATCATGGAAGGACACTGCTATTCACCAGTATGAAATTAGAAATCGTTCATGGGGGGGGGGGGGGGGGTTGTACTGTACGTGGGGGTTTGGAGGGGATTCTAGGTGGGTTCGCATGATCAGTGTTCATCCCGAAGGGATTTTGTGCTGTAATTCTGTCGGTCTCGCTAAACTGCTGTGAGAGAGTGTTAGCAGCGCCTCTAACACTTACGTCAGTCTCTCAAGTCGTGGTTCAAATCACCTCAGTTTAGAATATGCAGTAAAATGTTCCCTACATAGCACTGAACACAGTGGGTTTTACAGTATTAGACTGACCTGACATTGCTGCTAATGGGAAACCAGTCAGGATTTGTTGCTGAGATTAAATTAAAAGGTCCTCACTTTCATTCCCTTAAAAATGCATGACTCTAATGAGCTAATTAGGAGAAGAACAATTCTGTAAATGAATCTGCTTTAAGCCCTCCTTGTCCAATAGGCCTCAACTCATTGGGTTAGTCTGAAATGGGAGCAGGGAGCAGGTGGATGTCTACTTTAAGGTGACACGAAAGGGCTGCATCAGCATGTTGCCATGCCTATAGTAAGTGTCATATTGTAGTGTGTGACACGTGTCTCTGCTGCTGATAAAGACAGATATGGGCTTCCTGGTGTTTCCTCTGTGCCGAGGTAAGGTTTGCTATCTGCGACCCGACCCGCATTGGAGATGACCGTGAACTGACATGCTGACAAAGCAACAGGAAATGCTGTTGGTATTAAGTGACAGCTGTGCCAATGACATGTCGTCCCAAAAAGTGCTGCCTCAACATGGAGACCACAGAGGGACAGCAGCAATAGTTTATCCGGATCATGTTAGATTGGTATTGATAATACGGTGGAACTAAAACCAAAGGCAGATCATTTTAAAAAATAGTTTGGAACTGATCCCCTTTTACTTTTTAAAAGACAGGTTAGTGGTAAAGTATAGAGAGGGAGACAGGGTTAGTAGGGGCTAAGACGGGTCTCAAAACCCGTCGCCAGGGGGCTTGTGTGGTCCGGAGATGAGAGCGTTGCCGGTCGACCAGACGTTGCCAACAAGGCAGATACTCTTGGGTCAAATAACCAACAACAATGAATATAAAATTTATATTATAGCCCTAACTAAAAAGGTGGAACAAGAGCTCAACAGTGCAAGTGGAGGCTGGCCATTGAAAGGATACCTTGCATGCACCTGAAGCACAACTTAGATCTTCTTCAGGTAGGGATGTGTCAGGACAAGGGCCCTGAATGATGATTGTGAAAGAATGAGTACTTAGTGTTCCAACCTGAACACCACATTTGAAATCCTTGAAGACTTCTGTTTTATCTCCCACTGACTTTGTTTATGCATTGAAATCACTGTCATTCCCATATAGTTCAACTTCTTTTTTAGTAGTAGTAGTGTTAGTAGCAGGAACAGCAACAGTAGTAGTAGTATTAGTAGTAGGGCAATTCCACGTTAATGGAATTACACTTTGATTCAGATTTTCCACTTCAAAAAAGTATACCAAACAAAAAGCATTGATTTAAAAGTTTAACAAACTTTGAACAATTTACACAGAAAATGTATTTCACAAAAACAAATTTACTGGAAAAACTGTGTAGATGCAAAGTTTGGAAACAGAATTACAGTAAAATCTCCCGTTTTTTAATGCAACCCCCTCAGTTAAATATCTGCTCCAAATTAAGATTCAAAGATGTCTGCAGAAAGAATGGGGTGTCCGCTAGGACAGGGCCACTCCAGAAGGCGGATTTTCTTCTGTTGAAGCCATTCTGTTGTTGATTTACTTCTGTGTTTTGGGTCATTGTCCTGTTGCAACACCCAACTTCTGTTGAGCTTCAATTGGTAGACAGAAATCCTAACATTCTCCTGCAAAATGTCTTGATAAACTTGGGAATTCGTTTTCCCACGATGATAGCAAGCTGTCCAGGTCCTGAGGCAGCCCCAAACCATGATGCTCCGTCCACCATACTTTACAGTTGGGATAAGTTTTTGATGTTGGTGTGCTGTGACTTTTTTTCTCCACACATAGTGTTGTGTGTTCCTTGCAAACAACAACTGTAGTTTCATCCTTCCACAGAATATTTTGCCAGTAGCGCTGTGGGAAATCCAGGTGCACTTTTGCAAACTTCAGACATGCAGCAATGTTTTTTTTGGACAGCAGTGGCTTCTTCCGTGGTGTCCTCCCATGAACACCATTCTTGTTTAGTGTTTTACGTATTGTAGACTCGTCAACAGAAATGTTAACATGTTCCAGATATTTCTCTAAGTCTTTAGCCGACACTCTAGGATTCTTTTTAACCTCATTGAACATTCTGCGCTGTGCTCTTGCAGTGATCTTTCCCTTATGGCCAAACCCTAAGGATAGTAACAGTGATGAACTTTCTCCATTTATAGACAATTTGTCTTACCGTGGACTGATGAACATCAAGGCTTTTAGAGATACTTTTGTAACCCTTTCCAACTTTATGCAAGTCAAAAATGCTTAATCTTAGGTCCTATGAGATCTCCTTTGTTTGAGGAATGGTTCATATCAGGCAATGCTTCTTGTGAATAGCAAACTCCAATTTTGTGAGTGTTTTAATTAGGGCTAGGCAGCTCTAACCAACATCTCCAATCTCATCTAATTGATTGGACTCCTGACTCCAATTAGTTTTTGGAGAAGTCATTAGCCTAGGGGTTCACATACTTTTTCCAACCTACACTGTGAAGGGTTAAATTATGTATTCAATATAGACAAGAAAATACAATAATTTGTGTGTTCTTAGTTTAAGCACACGGTGTTTGTCTAGATGACGATCAAATATCATTTGATGACCAATTTATGCAGAAATCCAGGTAATTCCAAAGGGTTCACATACTTTTTCTTGCCATTGTATATGCCTTATTTTTTTTTAAAGATATAGACTGTTAGCTTTTATTTGACACCCAATTTGACATGCTCATATGAACTTCACATGTTGGTGCTCATGGGTCCTTTTAGATGGAAATGTCAAGTAGCAGTGGTGGGAAAAGTATCCAATTGTCATACATAAAAGTAAAGATACCTTAATAGAAAATGACTCAGATAAAAGTAAAAGTCACCCAGTAAAATCCTAGTTGAGTAAAAGTCTAAAAGTATGTGGTTTAAAATATACTTAAGTATCAAAGTAAATGAAATAGCTAAATTCACACACTTATCAACAGAACATCCCTGGTCATCCCTACTGCCTCTGATCTGGTGGACTCACTAAACACACATGCTTCGTTTGTAAATTGTATCTGAATGTTGGAGTGTGCAGCTGGCTATCCATGAATTTAAAAAACAAGAAAATGGGGACATATGGTTTGCTTAATATTAGACTCCCCAAAATTACTTAATTAGTACTTTAAAGTATTTTTTACTTAAGTAAAAACACCACTCCCAGTAGTAATAGTATAGTTGTATAAAGTGTTATTATCCCTTAGGGGGAAGTAGGTTTTGCAGCAGAATCCTCCATAAAAACAGCAACATCAACCAATTTATTGCCTGTGAACTAATGTACTAATACGGGCCATACTTATCAATAAATGTATGTGCTTGAAGCATGCATTTGTGAAAATGACACGGTGTTATTTATCTGGCCTCCAATCAACAAGAGCAGCCTGATTGGAGGGAGAGCAATTTGGATTAGTGCTGTGGGCATGTGGAGCATTGCCTTGTGGGAAATCAGTGGATGTGGCATTTCCTGTAATTAGTTGTGCTTGTTAGAAAAATTAAGGGGCTACTAATTAGCAAGTGGGTAGCTTTTTGACTTGTTGTGCCTTTCCTTGAAGATCATTATTATTATCTTCTCTAGGCAAATCTAAGAAGCCTTGTGGCAGAGGCGAAAAACAGCTCAGTCTTGCTGCTCAACAGCTTCATGCCTACGTGTGTAGTTTAATGTGTATATTTTATTTTGATATGTATAGGTGTGCTAAACAGGGCTCATCTGGATAATAGACCTTGGTCTCAGCATTGACTCCCTGTCAAAATAAAAAATGCAGATGCAGCGCATTTAGATAGTTCTTATAGATAGTTCTCCCATTTTCGCATTGAAAAGAGAACTAGCCTTTGGCATCTGGTTAGACTATGATAATTTATCGTTTCACCAATTTTAGACAACCAAGAGCTTGATTTGATAGCAACCGCAAGCATAATGTGTTTACATACAGTGTTGGTCATTTGGTATTACGATAAGCTTGTGACAATTTTGTATACAGAGACCAACACATGACCAATACTGTAAATAAATTATAGCAGATTATAAATTATTACTGTATTAAAGGGATAGTGCGAGCTTTTGAAATTTTTATGTCTCTGTGTGCAGTTTGAAGAAAATTGAAGGTCGTTTCGCGAGCCATTGCTAGCTGGCGCAGTGACTGGAAGTCTACAGGTCACAGTCTCAGAGAATTATTCCATTAATTTGACTTCCATTATCTCACAGGCAAATTAGCACAAAATGTAGCCTACACTGCTTACAGTGGCTTGCGAAAGTATTCCCCCCCTTGGCATTTTCCCTATTTTGTTGCCTTACAACCTGGAATTAAAATGGATTTTGGGGGGTTTGTATCATTTGACTTACACAACATGCCTACCACTTTGAAGATGTAAAATATGTTTTATTGTGAAACAAACAATAAATAAGACAGAAAAACAGAAGACTTGAGTGTGCATAACTATTCACCCCCCCAAAGTCAATGCTTTGTAGAGCCACCTTTTGCAGCAATTACAGCTGCAAGTCTCTTGGGGTATGTCTCTATAAGCTTGGGCACATCTAGCCACTGGGAGTTTTGTCCATTCTTCAAGGCAAAACTGCTCCAGCTTCTTCAAGTTGGATGGGTTCCTGCTGGTGTACAGCAATCTTTAAGTCATACAGCAGTCTTTAAGTCATTCTCAATTGAATTGAGGTTTGGGCTTTGACTAGGCCATTCCAAGACATGGAAATGTTTCCCCTTAAACCACTCGAGTGTTGCTTTAAGCAGTATGCTTAGGGTCATTGTCCTGCTGGAAGGTGAACCTCCGTCTCAGTCTCACATCTCTGGGAGACTGAAACAGGTTTCCCTCAAGAATTTCCCTGTATTTAGCACCATCCATCATTCCTTCAATTCTGACCAGTTTCCCAGTCCCTGCCAATGGAAAACATCCCCACAGCATGATGCTGCCACCACCATGCTTCACTGTGGGGATGTTGTTCTCGGGTGATGAGAGGTGTTGGGTTTGCGCTAGACATAGCGTTTTCCTTGATGGCCATTTTTTTCTGATCTGTACTTCTCCACAACTTTGTCCCTGTCCTGTTTGGAGAGCTCCTTGGTCTTCATGGTGCCGCTTGCTTGGTGGTGCAGTCCCTGGGGCATTTCAGAACAGGTGTATATATACTGAGATCATGTGACAGATCATGTGACACTTAGATTGCACACAGGTGGACTTTATTTAACTAATTATGTGACTTCTGAAGGTAATTGGTTGCATCAGATCATATTTAGGTGCTTCATAGCAAAGGGGGTGAATACATATGCATGCACCACTTTTCCATTTTTTAAAGTAATTTTTTTTAGACAAGTTATTTTTTTCATTTCACTTCACCAATTTGGACTATCTTGTGTATGTCCGTTACATGAAATCCAAATAAAAATCTATTTAAATGACAGGTTGTAATGCAACAAAATAGGAAACACGCCAAGGGGGATGAATACTTTTGCAAGGCACTGAAGTGACTGAAAAAATGACCTACAGTTGCATAAATCGTTCAATCCATTCATTCATTTTGGTTTCCATGCTGTGTGTATTGGTCCATTTCTCTGTAACATTCTTTGTTGAAACCAGGCCAGGAATAGAATATAACTGGAGGGTGCTTACTTTCAAACTGATCACTTGTTGGCGATCAAAAATCCTTATTGGCTTAAATTGGGGAGCTGGTTGATTGAAACAAACTTTATTTTGCACTGACCCGGGTTGTAATATGTGTTGAGTTTATCAATGACCTGATTAAATGTATGCACACTTTTACGATTAACTGGTCTGTGCTGTACTTTCCAACACTGTTGAATATTAACTGACTGTAAATACATTTTAACATCCAGGACAACTTTTACTTCTTCACCCAGCTCTTTTTTTGGAAGACACAATATAAGAAGAACATAGGCTATTGGTCATTAGATTCGTCTGTAATTATGGAGATGCTTTTTCATTTGTTTTATTTCTTGACTTCAGATAGCGGTCTATTGCACAGTTTATTTTTTAGTCTAAGGTATTGTAATAGTTTTGCAGCATGTACTGTATTATTGTTAACCTGCAATAAGCATCCCAGCGGGGTATTGGCACTTTATTTTTCAAGCGATATTCTGATCTTGAATTAGCCTATCTATTATTTTCTTTGTACTTCCATGGTTGGTTTCACTGACTTTCTCCTTTAACTGCCCCTAATTTACTCATTTTTACAATTTCCGATGACCAGAGATTGAGTTTGTTGGAGAGGATCAGCGTAAGCAAAGTGAGGTGTAGAATCACGAATCTACAAATAATACACAAACAGACGTTGATTGATTAATTGATTGATTGGAGACACTAGCGGGATAATGCTGTAAATACACAGTGCCTCATTTAATTTCCCAAAACACAGATCCCTATACATGGTATCAGAGACCAGCAGCCTTCCAGCTGCCAGTTCAGTTCCATTCCCATTTTTGTGTCGCACAGCCATCGCATTTGTGTCGCATTTTTGTGTCGCTTGAACCAGCAAACAGGAGTCCTCCTCCCTAACCTCTAGGCTACTGCTGTCCCACGAGCTAATCCCCTCATATTTGAATGAGTGGATGTGAAATTCAGATCACTACAATTCTTCTACTTTTAGGACTTTTAGTGGATAGCAGAAGTTGCACAGGAGGAACAGGAGGTCAGTTTTACACATAATAATCCATAATCCGTTTCCAGGAATGATCCTGATGTGACATTACATAAGAACTGGGACCAGAGCTGTCGGGATTAGCACGCACAGTGACTCCAGAGGACATGCTAATCTCCCTATGTGATTATTAGTCATGATATTTAACACTGGCTTAATGAGCAAAGCAGTATTATCTGGCATATTTTCCCGTTCCATCTGCCTCTCTGGGTTTCCTTTAACAAAGGTACAGAGAATTTAAGTGGATTTATTTTAAATCAGGGATTATTCAACAGATATGGAATGACTAAGGAAGGTTTTAGCAGTTCAGTCCTGATGAATCTGGACTAAAAGGGAGCTCTAGGTCCTTTTGTTAGATAAAATGTTTAGGTGTTGGAACCCTGTGATGGGGATGCTCATTCGATCCTCGCATGAGCCTTACACACTTCTACTCCCTCTATTCCAGCCATACTAAACAAGCGGATCACGGTCTGGACCCGCACCCAGAATGGGGTCGATACGGACCACGGGTCCTGACTTAATAATTTTTGGGTTGTGCATTGGGAGTTTTCGTCTTATGTCATTCACTGACAGACCTTAGAGAGCTATTCATAACCTGTCAGAAATGTCCAGTTGATCAACTAGTGCATGTTAGCTAGGTAGGTAAATTAGGCTGCTATCTAATCCCCAGGGCCCACATTGATTTTGTTGAGTCACTCGGGTATCATATGAACGCACATAAGACAGCAAAATGCGTAGAATTGCAGGAGATTTTGTTTAAAGCTGTAACATTTTCTCTCCACTCCATGAAGAGCTGTGTAGAATTGCATAAAATGTGCTTTAAAATGGCAAAATATTCACTCCGCCAACAATAGGGGTGTGAACAGTTTGAACAGTTTGAGGTCGCATGGGTTGCAATGTGGGGTTTATTCCTACACTGATAAATTATAATGTCCATCCGGACCACCTAGGAAATGTGTGTGTGACCGGACATTCTCAGATAGTAGTTGAGTACGCCTGCTATACTCAGTCTCCCTGCTTCTGCTCCTATCCTGTCATAGAAAATAATACAACTATATTGGGAGTTTGGTTTAACAGGTTTGACAATGCATTGCTTGCCAACCAACCCTCAGCCCAAGCACACATAGATTTCACTGTGGGAAATGCAGCTCTTCCATGTTTAGAGGGGTTCCATGTTTAGAGGGGATGGAGTTATTTTTTATGCAGTGAGTATGTGAATTGATTAATTAATGAATGCAATGACAAAATCTGCAACCTATGCTTTAATGTCCTTTATCTCAAGGACATTATCAACAGCAATATTTCAATACTTATTCATTGTGTTTTTTAGGATTTTTTTTTGTTGGCAAAATTCATTTTTAAAATTTCATTTTAGGATTTTTTCTAACTTTTAACAGGGAAGACATTGAGACATAAAGTTGGAAGTTTACATACACCTTAGCCAAATACATTTAAACTCAGTTTTTCACAATTCCTGACATTTAATCCTAGTAAAAATTCCCTGTCTTAGGTCAGTTAGGATCAACACTTTATTTAAAAAATGTGAAATGTCAGAATAATAGTAGAGCGAATGATTTATTTCAGCTTTTATTTCTTTCATCACATTCCCAGAAGTTTACATACATTCAATTAGTATTTGGTAGCATTGCCTTTAAATTGTTTAACTTGGGTCAAAGGTTTCGGGTAGCCTTTCACAAGCTTCCCACAATAAGTTGGGTGAATTTCGGCCCATTCCTCCTGACAGAGCTGGTGTAACTGTGTCAGGTTTGTAGGCCTCCTTGCTCGCACACGCTTTTTCAGTTCTGCCCACACATTTTCTATGGGATTGAGGTCAGGGCTTTGTGATGGCCACTCCAATAGCTTGACTTTGTTGTCTTTAAGCCATTTTGCCACCACTCTGGAAGTATGCTTGGGGTCATTGTCCATTTGGAAGACCCATTTGCGACCATGCTTTAACTTCCTGACTGATGTCTTGAGATGTTGCTTAGGCTACTGTCAGGGTACTTACTTTGATTAAAACAAACTTTGTTGGGGGACTGATTCGGGTTGTAATATGAGTTGAGTTTACACTGAGTGTACAAAACATTAAGAACACTAATATTGCCCTCAGAACAGCCTCGATTTGTTGGGCATGGACTCCAGAAGGTGTCGAAAGTGTTCCACAGGTATGCTGGCCCATGTTGACTCCAATACTTCCCACAGTTGTGTCAAATTGTCTGAATGTCCTTTGGGTGGTAGACCATTCTTGATACCCACAGGAAACTGTTGAGCGTGAAAACCACAGCAGCGTGGCAGTTCTTGAAACAAACTGGTGTGCCTGGCACCTATTACCATACCCTGTTCAAAGGCACTTAAATCTTTTGTCTTTCCCATTCACCCTCTGAATGGCACACATACACAATCCATACACAATCTGGCCTGTTTTCCGGACCTCTGGCAGTCTCTATGGGGGTACCACAGGGTTCAATTCTCGGGCCGACTCTTTTCTCTGTATATATCAACGATGTCGCTTTTGCTGCGGGTGATTCCATGATCCACCTCCACGCAGACAACACCATTCTGTATACATCTGGCCCTTCTTTGGACACTGTGTTAACTAACCTCCAAACGAGCTTCAATGCCATACACCACTCCTTCTGTGGCCTCCAACTGCTCTTAAATGCTAGCAAAACCAAATGCATGCTTTTCAACCGTTCGCTGCCCGCACCCGCCCGCCCGACAAGCATCACTACTCTGGACGGTTCTGACCTAGAATATGTGGACAACTACAAATACCTAGGTGTCTGGCTAGACTGTAAACTCTCCTTCCAGACTCATATCAAACATCTCCAAACCAAAATCAAATCTAGAATCGGCTTTCTATTTCGCAACAAAGCCTCCTTCACCCACGCCGCCAAACTTACACTAGTAAAACTGACTATCCTACCGATCCTCGACTTCATCTACAAAATAGCTTCCAATACTCTACTCAGACTGCATCCAATTTGCTATCACAGTGCCATCCGTTTTGTTACCAAAGTGCCTTATACCACCCACCACTGCGACCTGTATGCTCTAGTCGGCTGGCCCTTGTTACATATTCGTCGCCAGACCCACTGGCTCCAGGTCATCTATAAATCTATGCTAGGTAAAGCTCCGCCTTATCTCAGCTCACTGGTCACAATAACAACACCCACCCGTAGCACGCACTCCAGCCGGTATAACTCACTGGTCATCCCCAAAGCCAACACCTCCTTTGGCCGCCTTTCCTTCCAGTTCTCTGCTGCCAGTGACTGGAACGAACTGCAAAAATCGCTGAAGCTGGAGACTTACATTTCCCTCACTAACTATAAACATCAGCTATCTGAGCAGCTAACCGATCGCTGCAGCTGTACATAGTCCATCTGTAAATAGCCCACCCAATTTACCCTACCTCATCCCCACATTGTTTTTATTTACTTTGCTGCTCTTTTGCACACCAGTATCACTACTTACACACCATCATCTGCTCATCATCATCTGCTCATCTATCACTCCAGTGTTAATCTGCTAAATTGTAATTACTTTGCTACTATGGCCTATTTATTGCCATACCTCCTCATGCCATTTGCACACACTGTATATAGACTTTCTTTTTCTTTCTATTGTGTTATTGACTGTATGCTTGTTTATTCCATGTGTAACTCTGTGTTGTTGTTTCTGTCGCACTGCTTTGTTTTGATGGAGGAATTCAGATGGAGGAATTCAGATATGACGTCTAGGGCTGGGAGTTAACAGGGACCTCACGATATGATTTTTATCACAATTCTTAGTTACTGATATGATATGTATTGCGATTCTCATGATTTTCACGATTCAATATGGCAATTTTATTGCGATTTCATGTTCCAAACATTTTGCTCACTGTATTGATTTTAATAAATCAGCCCAATCTAGTTTGTATTTTTTTCAAATTGTCGTCGTCTGCTGCAGAGATGCATGAGAAGTTCGTTTTGATAAGTCTTTGAAATAAAAGTGATGAAAACATGTTGGCTCACTATTTAAAACAAAGATGTAGAACTAGCTATAGAAGGAAAAATACCAGAGTTTTGGAGCAGGTACAGCCGACTAGCGCCAGCTAACTCTACTTAGAATAAAATAAAGTACACAATATATACTGTATATCTTTTTACAAATAGATTCTTGGAGTCAATGTATCAATATAATTTCGGCCAAAATAATATTGCGATATGTAACTGTATTGGCACAACAATAAATCAGCACAATCTACATTTTCATTTAAAAAAGTTTTTGCCGCCGTCTTGGAGCTAGAATTGGGATCATGTATGCTAAACAATGCTGATACAAAAAAGCATAACGGAGAGCAATGTATAGTACAGCAAACTTAGCAAATGAGGCAAACATGGTAAGTACATGGGGGCGGCCATCTTCATGCATGTCCGCCATTACTTTAACTCCTTTTTCCCCCATGGATTTGCCTATAGTTTGGGATTAAGAATAGCTTGAGTGGTTTTCCATTTGGCTGATAAATCTCAAGAGCCTGCTGAGAAACACATTTTTAATCAGGAGCCTATCTTGGTCAGCTATGTAATGACTGACATACAGTAGACACAGCACTGCAGTGGTGTCAGTCTCTTGAATCCATTCTCGTCAAATCATCATCACTACGACACTAATGTCTCTCTACTGTCTTCATCTGCCTGTCTCTGGATTGTAAGGCATGCTTCACATCTATGTGCTCTTTTTCTTTCTCCCTCTCTCTTTTCTTCGATGTGAAGGCTGTGAGTCCCGGGGCACCAGAGGATGAGAGCAAGCTGTCGGTAGGTCCTGTCTGGTTTGTCTATGTGTATGTCTGTGTCTCTATGGCTAGTCTAACTTCTTTCTCTCCTTCCATACTGTACTCAAGAACCATGCGTTCTCTGTTTTATGGGTCCAACCTGCCTGTAGTATCTCTATCTCTCTCGTAAAACTTTTTTATTGAACATTTATTTAACTAGGCAAGTCAGTTAAGAACAAATTGTTATTTACAATGACGGCCTACCTCGGCCAAACCAAGACAACGCTGGGCCAATTGTGCGCTGGCCTATAGGACTCCCAATCACGGCCCGGATGTGACACAGCCTGGATTCAAACCAGGGACTGTAGTGACGCCTTTTACACCAAGATGCAGTGCCTTAGACCGCTGCTCCACTCGGGTCTGTCTTTGCAATTCAAATATTACTCTCTCAGGACGTCACTAGTGCTACTGTGAGTTATTATACAATGATGCCTACAGTTTCAAACACTTGAAGACCAGTTAATATATCCAAAATGCTAAAAATAAAGTTAATGATCAGAGAGTGTTTTGCTAAAAGTCCTGAGAACCAATATAGGCAACAATGAAATATTAACTTTACATTTTGTCCAAAAAGGCCCCAAAACTGTTTTGAACAGCAAAAGGAGAATTCTCAGCGGATTCCACTAAGCTGCATCCTTGTGGCCTTTCACAAACAGCGCAGACAGTCTTGTGCGTCCCAACCCGCTCACAACCATATGGCCTTAAGAATTAGCAGCTGACACCTCCAGATTGGGCCGAAGCATCACCACAGGCCAGCCAAAGCGGGCACACTCAAAACAGCTGACGCCTATGACGGTGGCCGATATCCCACATATCTCAAGTTCAGCTCAAACCACCAGAGTAACCTTGGCAAGGCTATTTTGGCGATATCATGATGACCACTTTAGCTGTAATCGGTTGCTTTAACCTATGGAGTGGTGCATTCTGTCTGATACCCCTGGCCCTGTGCCTGTTTTAGCATTAGCTGCTATTGAATTAAGCTTACATTTAGCATGAAAGCTTCTGGCTTTCATGCAAAGGATGAACGGTGAATCATATGCAACAGAGTCTCATTAAAGATTATGGTATTAGGCACAGTAGACCTGTCAGAAAGGGCTTTGATTGCTGTGTTGGAGGTGGAACTGCGTTAGAGCTGTCAAATCCACAAGCGGCCCCTGACAATATACTGTACCTAAAGCGGACATTGCCATTGGCTGCACAGAGTTGCATTAACAGAAATTCCATGCAGCCTTAACGAAGGCAGTTGACGAAACGTGTTTTACTAGCCTGAGTTACAATACATTTTTCACATTGGAATTTTACAAACATTCACATTAATTGTGTGTTTGGTGTAGGCTTACCTTGGCCTGACAGTTTTAATAGCCGTGTAATTCTCTCTCAGAAAAGTTGAGAATTCCCTGTCATGTAGAGAGACAAGGAAGCCCAGCTAGCTTAGCTAGCCTAGCTAGCCTGTAGCCTCAAACGGAGGATGCTAACAAACGTATTCAACGCTACAGGAGTTGTGTTTATTTTGCTTTATTCCGGGGCAATGTGGATCTCCCAGACTTTCAATATAGCAACTGTTTGCTTGCAGAGGACTACAGGAGCAAAGTGGCTACTCTTAGCAAACATGTAGCAGACTTACACAAGCTACTGGGGAATCCACGGCTGCTTACATTTTCTTTCTCTTCAACCCCAGTAGCCGAACGTCGCTCTGGCCTGGTAGAAGTGTCACTGCCGTGTCGGCTCTCCATAGCCGACTGGCTGGTACTCTGCAGGGATCCCTCCCCGAAGGAGTCTTCCCCTTCCCTTGAGAATGGAGTTAGTAGGATGCTCCTGAATGACTTGGTGGATGTTCCTGTTCTCAATCCTACCAACCAGCCATGGAGATATGTCACTCGCAGTGGAAGTCGAAAACAGCAACCTCTGGCAACGGGGGCCTCCTTGTCGAAGTTAAGCCCGGACTGGACTCAGTCTAGAAACAGCTTCGCTGCCCTGAATCCAGAGGTTCTGGCGCCTTCTTCCCTGGGGGTTTCTGATATGAGATCGGATCCGGAGGTACCTGCGCCTTCTGTTCTGTCTCCCTCTCCTGTGGCTTCTACCTCAGGTTCAGATCCTCAGAGCTCCCCCTCATCAGACCGTGAGACTGTCTAATACTCCATCTCATTCATCATCCACGATGTATACTACAGCTGGCTCGGGTCCATCGGGTCCCACCGCCCTTCAGTCCTCGAGAGGTTTGTGAAAGAACGGCCGGACCTCGTCGGCCATTGCACTAGCTGTCGCCATTCGCAGCTCTATGGTAAGAAACATCTCAGTTCCTGGGGCAAAAACCCTTTGCTATCCTGGAGCATAACAAGGCTGCTTCCAACCATTCAGCGACAGCTGCCGGGAGCTGACACAGTCTATGTGGGGTCTAGGAGGGCTATGACTAACTCGGAACTGCTGAAAATTTATTTTAAAGGAGGGCTAGCTCTGAAAAATTCCCAAAAGCTGGCAATTATTTCAGGTCTGGTACCAACGTTGGGCCGTGGGTGTGGAAGATTCAGCAGGCTACTAGCATTACACACCTGGCAAAAAGTTTCCTGTAGCTCTGTTGGAATATCTTTTGTAGATAACTTTGACACCTTTTGGAAACAGAAGATGCTCTACATGAATGACGGAGTCCATCCAAATCATCTTCGCTCCTAGACTCTGTCCACACATTTCAAGGCTGCGTTGAGACAATGACTTATCAATGACTCAACCCCAGCTCAGATACCGTTGTAATGGTGAGTTGTAGTAATGCTGCAGAAAATGTACATAATCTCAGGTGTGTTGGCAGTCACAATGAAGTAACTTTTATGTCCCTCTAACTCCCCTGAATGCCTCTGTCGATCCTATATCTATTGTATACAGTAATCATGTGTCTATGAACCAGCGTTATATTGTTAGCACTGAGGCGGTGTGCCCTAGTAGGAAGTCCACTGTGTGCAGCTCACCCTGAACTATCAGCTCAAACATACAGTAAATAATAATACGCTTCCCAGTAAAGCAATACAAAAAATCTAGCATTCCAGAAAAGTGATAAAAATAGCCTACATTAACATATATAGCCTAAGTGACAAGGTTCATGAAATCAATAACTTGCTAGTAACAGATGACATTCGTATTTTGACTATCTGAAATTCACTTAGATAATACATTTAATGATACAGTGGTAGCAATACATGGCTTTAACATCTACAGAAAAGACAGAAACACCAATGCGGTGTTGCAGCCTATATACAGAGCCACATTTCTGTAAAGCTTAGAGAGCATCTCATGTTAAATACTATTGAAGTAATATGGCTACAGGTTCACCAGCCTCACCATTCTTGAGGGAAGCTGCTATAGACCATCAAGTGCTAACAGTCAGTTTCCGGAAAATATGTATGACATGCATGTGATTTTCAACAGAGGTATATTTTCTGGGTGACCTTAATATCGACTGGCTTTCATCAAGCTGCCCACAAAAAAAATCTGGTTAATCTGTAACCAGTGCCTGAAACTTTGTTCAGGTTATCAGTCAACCAACCAGGGTATTTACAAACAACACAGGAATTAAATTAAATCATGCATTGATCACATCTTTACTAATGTTGCAGAAATCTGCTTTAAAGCTATATCCAAATCCATCGGATGTAGTGATCACAACATAGTAGCCATATCTAGGGAAACCAAAGTTCCAAAAGCTGAACCTAATATAGTATATACACGAGGTCATACAATACGTTTTGTGGTGATTCCTATGTTGAGGATATAAATAATATTTGCAGGTCTGTGGTGTGTAATGCGGAGCAACCAGACGCTGCACTTGACACATTTATGAAATTGCTTATTCCAGTTACTAATAAGCATGCACCCATTAAGAAAATGACTGTAAAAACTGTTAAATCCCCGTGGATTGATGAGGAATTAAAGAGAGGGATGAGGCAAAAGGAATTGCAAATAAGTGTGGCTGCACGACCGATTGGCAAACGTACTGCAAATTCAGAAATCATGTGACTAAACTGAAAAAAAAGAATAAACTATACTGTGAAACAAAGATATAAAATATATAAAGAATGATAGTAAAAAGCTTTGGAGTTTGCAAAAAGGCAAACTCAGCTCCATCATGCCGACACTACACATCCAAGTATAACTGTCCAAATTATTAAAGACAAGCATTTGTAATTTTGATTTCTGAAAAGTAAGTGTGGAAGAGGTGAAACATTATTGTTGTCTATCAATAATGACAAGCCACCTGGGTCTGACAACTTGAATGGAAAATCACTGTGGAAAATAGCGGACGATATTGCCACTCCTATTTGCTATATCTTCAATCTAAGCCTACAGTTGAAGTCAGAAGTTTACATACACCTTAGCCAACTACATTTAAACTCAGTTTTTCACAATTCCTGACATTTGATCCTAGTAAAAATTCCCTGTCTTAGGTCAGTTAGGATCACCACTTTATTTAAAAAATGTGAAATGTCAGAATAATAGTAGAGAGAATGATTTATTTCAGCTTTTATTTCTTTCATCACATTCCTAGTGGGTCAGAAGTTTACATACACTCAATTAGTATTTGGTAGTATTGCCGTTAAATTGTTTAACTTGGGTCAAACGTTTCGGGTAGCCTCCACAAGCTTCCCACAATAAGTTGGGTGAATTTTGGCCCATTCTTCCTGACAGAGCTGGTGTAACTGTGTCAGGTTTGTAGGCCTCCTTGCTTGCACATGATTTTTCAGTTCTGCCCACAAATTGTCTATAGGAATGAGGTCAGGGCTTTGTGATGGCCACTCCAATACCTTGACTTTGTTGTCCTTAGGCCATTGTGCCACAACTTTGGAAGTATGCTTGGGGTCATTGTCCATTTGAAAGACCCATTTGCGAACAAGCTTTAACTTCCTGACTGATGTCTTGAGATTTTGCTTCAATATATCCACTTCATTTTCCATCCTCATGATGCAATATATTTTGTGAAGTACACCAGTCCCTCCTGCAGCAAAGCACCCCCACAACATGATGCTGCCACCCCCAGGCTTCACGGTTGGGATGGTGTTCTTCGGCTTGCAAGCCTCCCCTTTTTTTCCTCCAAACATAACGATGGTCATTATGGCCAAACAGTTCTATTTTTGTTTCATCAGACCAGAGAACTTTTCTCCAAAAAGTGTGGTCTTTGTCCCCATGTGCAGTTGCAAACCGCAGTCTAGCTTTTTTTATGGCGGTTTCGGAGCAGGGGCTTCTTCCTTGCTGAGCGGCCTTTCAGGTTGTCGATATAGGACTGGTTTTACTGTGGCTATAGATACTTTTGTACCTGTTTCCTCCAGCATCTTCACAAGGTCCTGGGATTGATTTGCACTTTTCGCACCAAAGTACGTTCATCTCCAGGAGACAGAACGTGAGCGGTATGACGGCTGCGTGGTCCCATGGTGTTTATACTTGCGTACTATTGTTTGTACAGATGAACGTGGTACCTTCAGGTGTTTGGAAATTGCTCCCAAGGATTAACCAGACCTATTTCTGAGGTCAAGGCTGATTTCTTTTGATTTTCACATGATTTCAAGCAAAGAGGCACTGAGTTTGAAGGTAGGCCTTGAAATACATCCACAGGTGCACCTCCAATTGACTCAAATGATGCCAATTAGCCTATCACAAGCTTCTAAAACCTTGACATAATATTTTGGAATTTCTAAGCTGTTTAAAGGCACAGTCAACTTGTGTATGTAAACTTGTATGTAAACTTGTATGTAGACCCACTAGAATTGTGATACAATGAATTATAAGTGAAATAATCTGTCTGTAAACAATTGTTGGACAAATTACTTGTGTCATTCACAAAGTAGATGTCATAACCGACTTGCCAAAACTATAGTTTGTGAACAAGAAATTTGTGGAGTGGTTGCTAAACTAGTTTTAATGACTCCAACCTTATTGTATGTAAACTTCCGACTTCAACTGTACGTAAATTGTGTGCCCTCAGACCTAAAGGGAAGCAAAAGTCATTCCGCTACTCAAGAATAGTAAAGCCCCCTTTACTGTCTCAAATAGCAAACCAATTCAGCCTGTTACCAACCCTTTGTAAACTTTTGGATAAAATGTTGTTTGACCAGATACAATGCTATTTTACATTAAACAATTGACAGACTTTCTGCACGCTTATAGGGAAGGACATTTAACACAAATGACTGGCTGAGGTTTGGCTGAGAGTCTGAGAGAAATTGGCTGAGAGAAATTGATGATATAAAAGTTTGTGGGAGCTGTTTTAGACTTCAGTATGGCTTTTGACATTATCGATCATAGTCTGCTGATGGCAAAACGTATGTGTTATGGATTTACACCCCCTGATATATTGTGGATAAAGAGTTACCTGTCTTACAGAACACAGAGGGTTTCTTTAATGGAAGCCTCTCCAACACAATCCAGGTAGAATCAGGAATTCCCCAGTGCAGCTGTCATGACATGTCACTGGCTCTAAGTAAAGCCTGTGTGTCTATGTATGCGGATGACTCAACACTGTACACGTCAGCTAATACAGTGGGTGAAATCATTGCAACATTTAAAAAGGGTCTGCAGCCAGTAGAATGAGTGGCAATAAATAAGTTAGTCCTAAGTATTTCTATAACTAAAAGCATTGTATTTGGGACAAATCATTCACTAAACCCTGAACCTCAACTAAATCTTGTAATAAATAATGTGGAAATTGAGTAAATTGAGGTGACTAAACTGCTTGGAGTAACCCTGGATTGTAAACTGTCATGGTCAAAAAATGTTGATGCAACAGTAGCTAAGATGGGAAGAAGTCTGTCTATAATAAAGCTCTGTTCTGCCTTCTAAACAACACTATCAACAAGGCATGTCCTACAGGCCCTAGTTTTGTCACACCTGGAATACTGTCCAGTCGTGTGGCCAGGTGCCACAAGCCTTTGTCCTTCAGGTATTTCCTTAGGGGAACAGCCAAGGACTTGAAAGGATTGTGTAAATGTGCCATTGTTTGTTGACAGCGTTGACCTCCTTTTGCAGGCTAGGCCACGACTCCAGAGAGGTGGCAGCTCAGCCTCCCTGCACAACAGCCTGATGAGAAACAGCATTTTTCAGCTTATGATCCACACACTGGACCCGCTCAGTGAAGGTAAGCAGTTATCCAACATACACAACACTGTTTCTCTATTCTTGTCTTGCTGCTAATATTTACACAAAGCGACATGGTATGCCTTGGTTTTATCTTTGCCTGGTTCACTTCCATACAGTGCCAGAAGGTTAACGTGTGTTCATAATCCCGGTTCTCTTCAGTTTAACCCAGGACTTTCTGTCACTCGACCAACATTCAATGGAGAGAGGTTGAGTTGTTGCACATACGTTTTTGCAATTAGATCGATTCTAATAGAACCATGTTCTTCATGGCTATTTGATAAATAAATATAGAACACACCATAAAACCTATATTCCGTGAAATGGAATGTATGCTGTGAAATGGATTTGTCTTCAGTCTACCATAAATGTAGCACTATCCACTACTATCCCTCTCAGAGCAGTACAGTAGTATAATGTACTTCTAGTCACTTGCTGCTCTGACTTACAGTATAGCTCTGAGAGCTGTAAATAACATTCCCAGGTTAAACCTGTGGCTTCGTCCCTATACTTTATATTGTGATTTATTGAAGCAGAATTTTGCTTGTTATTTCAGACCAGGGCTCTGTGAACATATACAGTACCACATAGGAGCCTAGTGAGGGGAGGACGGCTCATAATAATAGCTGGAATAGAGTGAATGGAATGGTATCAAACACATGGAAAGAACAGAAAGGCCCACGCACTGTACATCCCCCTAATTACCACCAAAGTTTATTTGTCACGTGCGCCGAATACAACAGGTGTAGACCTCACAGTGAAATGCTTACTTACAGGCTCTAACCAACAGTGCAATTTCAACAAACAAAAAAAGTATTAGGTGAACAATAGGTAAGTAAAGAAATAAAAACAACTGTAAAAAAGACAGTGAAAAATAACAGTAGCGAGGCTGTATACAGTAGCGAGGCTATATACAGGCACCGGTTAGTCGGGCTGATTGAGGTAGTATGTACATGTAGATATGGTTAAAGTGACTATGCATATATGACAAACAGAGAGTAGCAGTAGCGTAAAAGAGGGGCTGGCGGGTGGTGGATGGCGGGACACAATGCAGATAGCCCGGTTAGCCAATGTGCGGGGGCACTGGTTGGTTGGGGTAATTGAGGTAGTATGTACATGAATGTATAGTTAAAGTGACTATGCATATATGATAAACAGAGAGGAGCAGCAGCGTAAAATAGGGGTTGGGGGGGCACACAATGCAAAAAGTCCAGGTAGCCATTTGATTACCTGTTCAGGTACCTCTTATGGCTTGGGGGTAAAGACTGTTGAGAATCCTTTTTGTCCTGGACTTGGCACTCCGGTACCGCTTGCCATGCGGTAATAGAGAGAACAGTCGATTTTTAGGGCCTTCCTCTGACACCGCATGATGTAGAGGTCCTGGATGGCAGGCAGCTTAGCCCCAGTGATGTACTGAGCCGTACGCACTACCTCCTGTAATGCCTTGCGGTCAGAGGCCGAGCAATTGCCGTACCAGGCAGTGCTGCAACCAGTCAGGATGCTCTCGATGTTGCAGCTGTAGAACCTTTTGAGGATCTCAGGACCCATGCCAAATCTTTTTAATTTCCTGAGGGGGAATAGGCTTTGTTGTGCCCTCTTCACGATTGTCTTGGTGTGTTTGGACCATTCTAGTTTGTTGGTGATGTGAACACCAAGGAACTTGAAGCTCTCAACCTGCTCTACTGCAGCCCCATCGACGAGAATGGGGGCGTGCTCGGTCCTCCTTTTCCTCTAGTCCACAATCATCTCCTTAGTCTTGGTCACGTTGAGGGATAGGTTGTAATTCTGGCACCACCCGGCCAGGTCTCTGACCTCCTGCCTATAGGCTGTCTCATCGTTGTGGTGATCAGGCTTACCACTGTTGTGTTGTCTACAAACTTAAGGATGGCGTTGGAGTCATGCCTGGCCATGCAGTCGTGGGTGAACAGGGAGTACAGGAGGGGACTGAGTACGCACCCCTTACGGGCTCGTGTTGAGGATCAGCGTGGCAGATGTGTTGCTACCTACCCTCACCACCTGGGTGCAGCCCGTCAGGAAGTCCAGGATCCAGTTGCAGAGGGAGGTGTTTAGTCCCAGGATCCTTAGCTTAGTGATGAGCTTTGAGGGTACTGTGTCAATGAATAGCTGTTGTCAATGAATTCTCACTTAGGTGTTCCTTTTGTCCAGGTGGGAAAGTGCAGTGCGGAGTGCAATAGAGATTGCATCATCTGTGGATCTGTTTGTGCGGTATGCAAATTGGAGTGGGTCTATAGTTTCTGGGATAATGGTGTTGATGTGAGCCATGACGAGCCTTTCAAAGCACTTCATGGCTACGGACGTGAGTGCTACGGGTCTGTAGTCATTTAGGCAGGTTGCCTTTGTGTTCTTGGGCACAGGGTCTATGGTGGTCTGCTTGAAACATGTTGGTATTACAGACTCATTCAGGGACAGGTTGAAAATGTCATTGAAGACACCTGCCAGTTGGTCAGCACATGCCCGGAGCACAGGTCCTGGTAATCCGTCTGGCCCCGCAGTCTTGTGAATGTTGACCTGTTTAAAACCTCTTTGGGCTAGGCGTGCCGCTAGCGCCCCACCTCGATAACATCCGGTGAAATTGCAGAGTGCGAAATTCAAAATACAAAAATCGTAATATTAAACATTCATGAAAATACAAGTGTCTTACATCATTTAAAAGCTTAACTTTTTGTTAATCCAACCGCTTTGTCAGATTTCAAAAAGCCTTTAGTGGCGAAAGCATACCATGCGATTATCTGAGGACAGCGCCCCACATACACCAGCATTAAAAACATTTTCCAAACCATCAGAGGCTTCACAAAAGTCAGAAATAGCGATAAAATAAATCACTTACCTTTGAAGATCTTCCTCTGTTTGCAATCCCAAGGGTCCCAGATACACAACAAATGGTTGTTTTGTTCGATAAAGTCCTTCTTTATATCCCAAAAAAGTCAGTTTATTTTGCGTGTTTGATTCACTAATCCACCCGTTTCACTCGTTCAACATGCAGACAAAGGAATCCCAAAAGTTACCAATAAACTTCGTCCAAACAAGTCAAACTACATTTCTAATCAATCATTAGGTACCCTAATATGTAAATAAATGATACAATTTAATACGGAATGTAGTGTGTTCAATACCGGCGATAAATAACGAAGTGTGTGCCCTCATCCACGCGCGCCACAAGACTACAGTCCAAATGAGAGCCACCTTGAAAAAACACCTGAGAATGTGTTCTATCCAATGCTACCAATTATATGCATATCCTAGCTTCTGGGCCTGAGTAACAGGCAGTTTACTTTGGGCACGTCAGTCATCCAAACTTCCGAATACTGCCTCCTAGCCTTAAGAAGTTTTAAAGGTCTTTCTCACGTCAGCTACGGAGAGTGTGATCACACAGTCGTCCGGAAGAGCTGATGCTCTCATGCATGCCTCAGTGTTGCTTGCCTCAAAGCAAGCATAAAAGTGATTTAGCTCGTCAGGTAGGCTCGTGTCACTGGGCAGCTCGCGGCTGTGCTTCCCTTTGTAGTCTGTAATAGTTTGCAAGCCCTGCCACATAAGACGAGCATCGGAGCCGGTGTAGTACGATTCAATCTTAGCCCTGTATTGACGCTTTGCCTGTTTGATGGTTCGTCAGAGGGCATAGCAGGATTTCTTATAAGCTTCCAGGTTTGAGTCCCGCACCTTGAAAGCAGCAGCTCTACCTTTTAGTTCAGTGCGAATTTTGCCTGTAATTCATGGCTTCTGGTTGGGGTATGTACGTACGGTCACTGTGGGGACGACGTCCTCGATGCACTTAATGATAAAGCCAGTGACTGAAAAGCCAGTGACTGGTGTACTCCTCAATGCCATCGGAAGAATCCCGGAATGTTCCAGTCTGTGATACCAAAACAGTCCTGTAGTTTAGCATCTGCTTCGTCTTACCACAAGGAATCCACAAGGAAGTTCGTTAGGTCAAAGGAAACCATTTGTTTGATGTGTTTAATGTCTTTAATACCATACCTATCCATTCATCCCATTCCAGACATTACTATGAGCCCGTTCTCCAATTTAAGGTGCCACGAACCACTCACTGACAGTGAGTCATGGTGTCTACCAGTCTCCCTGCTCTGTTTCTTTCTTGTGTCACTGAGCTCACAAAAAACTGTGGGCACCTCAATACCCCATGTGAGATGAGGTCTTAATTTCCATCTCATATCTGAAGGGGAGGATGGAGTCAAATAATGCACCTGCTGTTTTAGCCGTTTGTAATTTAGTCAACTTTTTGCAAATTACAAGTCTTCAGGTATTCCCTGCTTAAGAATGGTCCTGACCATGGACTAGGTTGAAGTTATTTTCCTATCACTACTGTCTATCTTCAAAACAAAGTGACATCAGTAATGAAAAAATATGTGGTGCTTGTGAGCTCAAGTAAATTCCAGATCCAGTCCAAATGAAGACTATCAATATTATTGTTTTTGCTTGAGCTATGCCTCTGGCCTGAAATCCAGTGTCACCTCTCCAAGGACATCATATAATAAATATAGCTACAGTGCCTTCAGAAAGTATTCATACCCTTGACTTATTCCACATTTGTTTTGTTACAGCCTGAATTCAAAATTGATTAAATATGTTTTTTTTTCACCCATCTACACACCCATCTTTCACCCATCCCCATAATAACAGGATGAAAACATGTTTGCAAATATATTGAAAATGAAATACAGAAATATCAAATTTACATAATTATTCGCACCGAGTCCATACTTTGGCGCCGATTACAGCTTAGAGTCATCTGTATATCAGCTTTGCACATCTGGATTTGGACATTTTCTCCCAGTCTTCCTTGCAGATTTTCTCAAGCTCTGTTACATTAGATGGGGAGCGGCGGTGAACAGCAATCTTCTAGTCTTTCCACAGATTTTCAATGGGATTCAAGTCTGGGCTTTGGCTGGGCCACTCAAGGACTTTCAAATTATTGTTCTAAAGCCATTGCAGTGTTGCTTTGGCTGTATACTTGGGGCCATTGTCCTGTTGGAACATAAATCTTCGCCCCCAGTCTAAGGTCGTTTGCACTCTGAAGCAGGTTCTCATCAAGAATTTGCCTGTATTTGGCTCCATTTATTTAGTTTACTCTATCCTTACCAGTCTCACAATCCCTGACACTGAAGCATCCCCATAGCATGATGCTGCCACCCATGCTTCACATTAGTCAGGGCGTTAGATGGGTGATGAGCTGTGCCTGGTTTTCTCAAGACATAGCACTTTGCATTCAGGCCAAATAGTTACATTTTTGTCTTATCAGACCACATAATCTTTTGCCTTAATCTCTCATAGTCTTTCACGTGCCTTTTTGCAAACTGCAGGCGTGCTGCCATGTGCCTTTTTTTCATGTGTGGCTTCCATCTTGCCACTCTCCCATAAGCCCAGATTGGTGCAGTGCTTTGCTCCCAACTCAGCCAAGAAACTCTGTAGCTCTGTCAGAGTTGTCAATCAATTCTTGGTCACCTCCCTGACCAAGGTCCTTCTTACCAAGTTTGTTTCAGACAGCCAGCTCTAGGCAGAGTCTGGGTAGTTATATATTTTTTTAAATTTCCCAATGATGGAGACCACCGTTCTCTTGGAAACTTTCAACACTCCAGAAATGGTTTTATACCGTTCCCCAATTCTATCTCAGAGATATATGGATAGTTCCTTTCTGCTCTGACATGCACCGTCAACTGTGGGACCTGTTATAGACAGGTGTGTTTCTGTCTAAAATGTCATGTCTAAACCATTGAACTGGCCACAGGTGGACTCCAATGAAGTTGTAGTGACATCTCAAGGATGATCAAAGGAAATTGGATGCACCTGAGTTCAATTTGGAGTGGCATAGCAAAGGCGTTTGAATAGCTACATAAATTACACTTCTGGATAAAAAAATTTTTAATAATAAAATGTTTTCACTTTGTCATTGTGAGATATTGTGTTGATGGGTGAGAAAATCTATTTTTTAAATACATTTTGAATTGAGGCTGTTACACAACAAAATGTGGAATAAGTCAAGGTGTATGAATAGTTTCTGAAGGCACTGTATGTCATGGTGAGAGTCCATATAATGGTACTTTCACAAACACTATTAGCCCACAGATATGTGTAGTGCTTTTATCCTAATAAGTGCCTGCTAAGGGAAACATCTTAGATGTAATGTGAGCTCAGTGTAATATCGGGAATCTAGTGAAGGAGAGCGCTGATTTATTTTAATCCAAGTTGAAAACCTATTAGCTATTTACAGAGAAATTATAAATGGCATAGCGTCAGGGCTGAATATGCTAATTCAGTGGGGAGGTGCAGTGTCATTCCAATCTGATCCCATCAAGGGAGTAGGGTGAAAATATCACCCAATTTTGCAATGCAAATAGAAAGGCAAGGAACTTGAGGATGCCCTGAATGATTTGCGTTCCAAAAGATTCTCCATGTTAAAGCTTAGACGAAGGAGATTTTTGAAGTTCATAGAAACATAGCAGCCATGTTTTTATATGTGGGATGAATATAGTTGAGCATTTCCCTTTTTTTCTCTTTTTTTTTATAAATAAGTGAGTACCGAATACATTTTTGAAACGCAGGTGTGAATAAATATTGTCAATAGTTTTAAAGGAGTAAATGACTAGTGTTGACTAATGACTAGCCGTTCTGAGGACTGGTTGTGTAGTTAATTGTACTGGGAGTTGTAGTTGGACTGGAATGATTTCAGCTTTTACAGTCTTCACTTTCCTGGAAAGCTGAGCCTTCAATTAAATGATTCAAAAATAATATTAATAAATTGTGCCCTGACTGACTGCTAAGTGACTATTACAATGCATCACCTCCTAGTCACACTCCTAGATGCTCCATTACCCACTTACCATTATTTACATTTAGTCGTTCCATCTGGCTGATAAAGTTCTAAATCACAGTCTGGTATGGGAATATACATGTGTGAGGGCATAGTGTGGTGGAGAAATAAATGCAACCGTGCAACCTTCTCCCTCTTGCAGTTTGTTTAGAAGCCAACTGTATGTGGTTCTCAAATAGATTTCAAATACTTACCACATGGTGGTTAAATCATTTTTGTACCATGTGATCCTTTAAGTGATTTGAAACATTGTGCAGTTCCTTTAAAAGATAATGGAATGATGTTAAGATTATAAATTATTCAGACCAGTCTCAGAGTCAGTGTTTTCCATATTATTTACATGGAAAGATCCTGACTATGCAAAGTAGCCTTTATTACTAAACCAAATCAATTAAAAGTTCATTCGTCATATACACAGGATACATCAGGGTATAAATGGTGCAATTAAATGCTTACTTGAGAGCTACCTCTCAACAGTGTAGTGAAATATAGTAAAAATAAAAGTAACAACAATAACACAATAAGGCAATAAGTGGTAAACAAAAATGAAAAAGTATAAAATAAAAGTAGTAGTAAAACTAGCAGCAGTAGAGCATTAAGATGTGGTGGGAAATATACACTGAGTATACCAAACATTACGAACACCTTCCTAATATTGAGTTGCACCCCGGCCTTTTGCCCTCAGAACAGCCTCAATTCGTCGATGCATGTACTCTACAAGGTGTCGAAAGCGTTCCACAGGGATGCTGGCCCATGTTGACACCAATACTTCCCATAATTGTGTCAATTCGGCTGGATGTCCTTTGTGTGGTGGACCATTCTTGATACACATTCTTTAAAAACGCAGCAAAATTGCAGTTTGTGACACAAACCTGTGCGCCTGGCACCTATTACCATATCCCATTCACTTAAATATTTTGTCTTGCTCGTTCATCCTCTGAATGGCACACATACACAATCCATGTCTCAATTGTCTCAAGACTTCAAGATCCTTCTTTAACCTGTGTCCTCCCCTTCATCTACACTGATTTAAGTGGATTTAATAACAAGTGGCATCAATAAGGCAGGTAGCCTAGTGGTTATAATGTTGGGCCAGTGACCGAAAGGTTGCTGGATCAAATCCCCAAGCTGACAAGGTAAAAATCTGTAATTCTGCCCCTGAACAAGGCAGTTAACCCACTGTTCCCTGGTAGGCAGTCATTGTAAATAAGATTTCTTTCTTAACTGACTTGCCTAGTTAAATTTAAAAAGAATAAGGGATCATAGCTGCGGCTCCCCATTGTGGGGCTCCTGAGTGTTGCAGCGGTCTAAGGCACTTTATCTCAGTGCTAGAGGTGTCACTACATACCCTGGTTTGATTCCAGGCTGTATCACAACCGGCTGTGATTGGGAGTACCATAGGGCGGCACACAATTGGCCCAGTGTTGTCCGGCTTAGGGGTAGACTGTCATTGTAAATATTTGTTTTTTCTTAACTGACTTGCCTAGTTATATAAAAGTCAAATAAAATAAATAGCTTTCACCTGGTCAGTCTATGTCATGGAAAGAGCAGGTGTTCTTAATGTTTTGTATACTTAGTGTACACGATAGAATATACAGTACCCACTGGGAAAAACTAGTTGAATCAACGTTTTTCATGCCATTTCAACCCCCAAAAATGATGTGATGATGCTGAATCAACTTGGAAAATTGATTGGATTTGCAAAATGTAATCAACATAATTTATGTTTTACGCTACCTGCCCCTCCCCCCTCTGAAGCATAGGCTACAGTAATCTACTGATGTAACAAGCGATGTTCCCTCTAGGACTGCTGCGCAGAAGAAATGTGATGCCTTGCAGAGACATCTTCACTGAGTTTGCACTATATAGATTACATTTTTCTCTGTGATCGAATCAACATTTCAACCAAAACCAACGTCAGCCCCTTTTCAATGCAACAAACCAAAACAAATCAAATTCTGCAAAATTGAGTCTGTAATTTTGTTTTAGGCAGAGCCAGAGTGCAACGGTGTAGAATTCTATTGGCTGGGGTAGCA
Organism: Salvelinus alpinus; assembly: GCF_045679555.1. Taxonomy (NCBI): domain Eukaryota; kingdom Metazoa; phylum Chordata; class Actinopteri; order Salmoniformes; family Salmonidae; genus Salvelinus; species Salvelinus alpinus. Next base: position 722,947 of record NC_092116.1, read on the forward strand.
CACAAGTGGTCTTTCAATCACCCATGAGTGTTGATATTCTTTGCTAGTTAGCGAGTTATTATCCCCGTTATAGATAAGTAAAGGTCAGCAATGGGGGGTTACTGCTTTCTACAAAAGCACAAAACGTGTAGGCCACATTTCAGGCAGTCTTTGAAAAAACAGTCAAGAAAGAAGCTTACATCTTAATTAAAGGGGCAGTGTTGTATTTTGAGACAGGCTTGAGTATGAAAATAAGCCAATAAGAAAGTGGTTTCTTGCATCATACAACACAATGCAATTTACAGTTACCTATTTGGCCCATAGTGTTACAGATCAAGTAAAAAATGATATCAATAATGTATTTTTTTATTTTTAAGTCTCATGCAATGTAGGCCTACATTGAACACCACATATAGGCTACTGTAGGCTAAATCATATAAATCAAAGGATATTTCCATGTGGAAGTGGGATTTGCCCCATTGGTTTTGTGGGTAGGCCTACATTATGCTAAAGTAGCCACGAAAGCCTATTGGCTACTGGCTAAAACTGTAAAGGTACAGCCTCAGTGTTCACTGTAAATGCGTGCCGGATGTTGCGAAAAATCTCACAACTTTCAAGTTCCTGCTCACAAGACCTAAAATTTGCTCAGTCCCCCAAAATATTAGAGGGAACATCAGTTAAAAGCGTGATTTAGAAGATAGGAAGATACATTTTTCATTAGAGAAGAATGGAAACATTTTTCAATGCTTGTTAAGGATACTATAGTTTCATATTGGCTTTATTAACTGCAAAAAGGTAAGATGTGTTTTTAATTCTGGTGCCGCACTACACACACAAGCGTGTTAGCAAGCTAGCTCTGGTCCAGTCAACTCTCATAAGTTCAAAGACATTCAAAGCCACTCCTCTGTAGGTGACGTATAATTCTGTGGGCTTAATTCAGATAATGCATGTCATAACAAGACATCCAACGCTTCAAGCAGCCTCCTCCTCCACCCTCTTTCAATCTCCCCCCGCCTGCATCTCGCGCCCTACACTTGTCTGTCCACCGCACATGTAAACAACTATCTTGCCCGCTACATGGCAAGCTGCTCTATCTGCACTGATTGGTGAAGTAATTGAATTAGCTAAATGTAAAAAATAATCAATTTCACAGGTTAAAAAAGAAACCGAAAGGAATTATATAAACCATGGTTTAGAACCTTGTTTTGCTGGTCGGAACAGTGGAACGGAACAAATATTTCGGGGATTCTGTTCAGAATGAAACGATTGGAAAATAAAGTGCAAATAATCTCTGAACCTCATGTTTGTGCGGGTGGACGGCTAAGGACGCTGTTTAACAGTCTTATGGCCTGGAGGTAGAAGCTGTCTGAGACCAGATGCTCTGCTACTGTCTGCCCACACTGGATAGGGCAAGCAGAAGCATCAGTCAAAGACAGAGCCAAAGTATCTTGTCCTTAAGCCTCACCAACCCTTGCAGGCTTTTAGACCTTAAGTGGCTCAGTGGTGTTATATAAAGCCGGCAGTGTTCATAAATATCTCATAGAGACTTGTAAAAGTAAGTGGAATGATGCTGTCTAGTCTCACAAGACACATCCCACTGGGCACAGACGTCAATTTAATTTAAATGACGTGGAAACAATGTTTATTCAACCAGTGTGTGCCCAGTGGGATAGGAGCTTGTATTGGAATGCAAAGAACAACCTTCCATTGGTTGGTATTCATTTACCATGGTGCAAGACAGAGGGGTAGTGTGAATGGCCCAGTACATCACTGGGGCCAAGCTTCCTGCCATCCAGGACCTGTATACCAGGCCCTAAAAATTGTCAAAGACTCCAGCCACCCTAGTCATATACTGTTCTCTCTGCTACCACATGACAAGCGGTACAGGAGCACCAAGTCTAGGTCCAAGAGGCTTCTGAACAGCTTCTACCCCCAAGCCATAAGATTCCTGAACATCTAGTCAAATGGCTATCCAGACTATTTTCATTGCCCCCCCCCCTTTCACACTACTGCCACTCTCTGTTGTCATCTATGTGTAACAGTATAACTTTAGTACGTCCCCTCGCCCCTACACGGGCGCGAACCAGGGACCCTCTGCACACATCAACAACTGACACCCACGAAGCATCGTTACCCATCGCTCCACAAAAGCCGCGGCCCTTGCAGAGCAAGGGGCAACACTACATATTGGTTTCAGAGCAAGTGACGTAACTGATTGAAATGCTACTAGCGCGTACCCGCTAACTAGCTAGCCATTTCACATCCGTTACACTCACCCCCCTTTCAACCTCCTCCTTTTCCGCAGCAACCAGTGATCCGGGTCACGGCACCAATGTAACAGTATAACTTTAGTACGTCCCCTCGCCCCTACACGGGCGCGAACCAGGGACCCTCTGCACACATCAACAACTGACACCCACGAAGCATCGTTACCCATCGCTCCACAAAAGCCGCGGCCCTTGCAGAGCAAGGGGCAACACTACATATTGGTTTCAGAGCAAGTGACGTAACTGATTGAAATGCTACTAGCGCGTACCCGCTAACTAGCTAGCCATTTCACATCCGTTACATATGCATAGTCACTAATAACTCTACCAACATGTACATACTACCCCAACTAACCGGTGCCCCCGCACATTGACTCTGTACCGGCACCCCCCTGTATATATTGTTATTTTTTACTGCTGCTCTTTAATTACTTGTTAATTTTATCTCTTATTCTTATCCATATTTTTTTTAAACTGCACTGTTGGTTAGGGGGTCGTAAGTAAGCATTTCACTGTAAGGTCTACACCTGTTGTATTCGGCGCATGTAACTAATACAATTTGAAAAATATTTATTTTTTAAAGACTGTGGTACATTGTTTTGTATTATTAAAGCTGAATATAACCTCACTGTAAAGCTCAGGAACAACGAAGCCCATTTCCCAGAAAATCATGTCTATAAAGTCCAGTACATGTCTGTCAAAAAAGGTGCTATCTAGAACCTAAAATGCTTCTTCGGCTGTCCCCCATAGGAGAATCCGTTGAATAACTATTTTTGGTTCCAGGTAGAACCCTGTTGGGTTCCATGTAGAACTTTTTCCCCAGAGGGTTCTACTTTGAACCAAAAAGGGTTCTCCTATCGGGACAACCAAAGAACCCGTTTGGAACCCTTTTTTCTAAGACTGTAGCAATATTCCAATGGCCAAATGTGCTTATTTTATTTTTTGATCTAGTTAACCATAATTTATCCAGTTCATTCAGATAATTCAGAGCCAACTCTCATTGGTGTTAATGGCCTAAGCATAATGCAAACCTTTCATAAGATTAAGGTCCAATGTTTTATCATGTTTTACCAACTTATACATCATCTGGTTTGTCTTTTCTCTCTCCCTTTCTATCTCTCTGTATTTCTCTTTTTTCCTCTGTCCCCTCAGAATTTGCTGATTCTGGTGAGTTACTTTTCTAATTATCTCTTTTTTACCCCTTGTAAGCTAACCATTGTAACAATACACTGGGAGATACACTGGGGCCAAACACTGGGAGAACTAAGTACATGATTTGTTCTTTGACACACGTCCAAAAAAAGTAGAGGACAGAGGACTATGGAAAGACCAAAAACAGTCAGTGGCCAACCATTGCCCACTGTATCTGTGGTGTGTTTGCACAGTTGAGGGAGAAGATTCTTGCCACTTTGATTCCTTAATAAATCTACATGTTTTCAGGATGACACAAACAGCATGTGTCATTGTATTTTAGTCTCTGACACTAGCAAAAATGTATTTTGGTAGCTTGGTATGTTCAAAAAAACGTGTTAGTATTATGGTCATAACGTGTGACAAACCACAATGACACAAACATTTGGGAAATGTGTTTAGAAATCCTTGCAGTGTCAGGCACACGTTTTCATTACAGTTTTTTTCAATCACATTGCTGCATTTTGTACTGTAAGTACTGTAAGTGGTATATAAACTGTAAATGCAAAACTCTAAACTGATGGCACTTGTAATGTAACCATGGATGTTTAACTTGCACAAATGGGTAATTTGGTCATTATAGAGTTGTATCATTTCTGTTTTGGAATTGGTTCCTAAATTTATTGTGTTCATCCTGTTTTATTGAAGGTCCTTTTTTGGAAGAGACAATTCAAATCTGGCTACGCCCTGTGCTATTATTACACACCACACCTGTCGGCACACTCTCTCTTTTTCCATCAGTGTGGCGCTAAAAACAATATCACTTAGGAGCTGCATTAAATATTGAACTGCAGAAAACAGGGGGGGGGGGGGGGTTGGCTACATTGAACATTGGTTTTGTGCCTGAGCTCTCTTAGAATAGCAAAATCATGCCATAGTAAGCAGCACAGCCTTACAGTACATCTAAGTTCTTAACCAGACCTCTGATCCGACCACAGTCTGGTCTTCTGTGGAGTTTTGAATATTCATAGCTGAGATCAGCATCATTGTCAGAGGTCTACACAGATCTGTGACTGGGGGAATTAGAACTTTTGGGATAAATAAAACTAAATGCGTGCTCCATCTTGATCTAGTTCGCAATTTAGATAGCTAGTTGAAGAATTTGAACTCCGCCCTGAACATGGTATACACTGGGAAAACAGAAAAATATAAAATAGTGGCGCAAAGTCATGTTGTCATGTGAACAAAACGTGAACGACAGGGTTGGTAGCTCATCCCAGAGCACGCTCTGGCAGAGCATATGATGAAGAACAAAGACGCTATGCTCGTATGCTAATAGCAAAACATATGCTATCTAGAACCTTTTAAAGGCTTATTTGGCTAGCCCCATAGGAGAACCCTTTTTGGTTCCATGTTTTTTTTTAACTAGGCAGGTTAGTTTAGAACAAATTATTATTTAAATGACTGCCTACACTGGCCAAACCTGGACAACGCTGGGCCAATTGTGCGCCGCCCTATGGGACACCCAATCACGGCCGGTTGTGGTACAGCCTTGATTCAAACCAGGGTGTCTGTAGTGATGGCTCTAGCACTGAGATGCAGTGTCTTAGACGGCTGCGCCAGTCAGGAGCTCCATGTAGAGCCTTTTTCCCAGAAAAGAGTTCTACCTGGAACACATAAGGGTTCTATCTGGAACCAAAAATGGTTATCCTATGGGGACAGCCAAAGAACCCTTTTGGAACCCTTTTTTCGAAGAGAGTACTGCATGCTGTGATAGGATCCGGAAGCAGCTAGGTTTAGCATCTCTTTAGAAATCAACAACTTGTGTTAGTCACAAATTCATAGATGATAGTAGACTAAATAAATTACCTAATACAATACAATTTGGTGCTTTGTCCAGTCCCGCCTTCAGTGATGGTCCGCCCCTGATGATAGGGATCATAATGTGACAGGGCTATGTACTCACTGTAGCACTTTGAGATAGTTTTTCAATGAAATGCGCATTATAAATTCAATGTACCATGAATGTGCTTGCACACATACTATTTATTCTGCCCACTCTAGCGCTTCAATTATTTAAGTTATTATGATTTGTAAACATGAAACCAACTTTTAAATGTGCCGATGGCCCCAACTTGGATTGCTTGAGGAAATATTTTTTATTACATTTATACTTTTTATACTACAACAATATTTAATACACTCCCAACGTATTTCAATGACAATAAAAGGGTCATAGACTTACATGGGGAAAATTACACCATTTTAAGCTATAAACACCAAACCAACGTTGAGATGTTCAGACTGACCCAACTTTGATTCCTTGTCAAAGGTTTTTTGATACTAGGTGTACTTTTTTGAATTATAACCATTTTAAATGTTCATAAAAGCGCCATAGGCTTGAATGGGAGGTATTTGGATTTGCCACTGCTCCATCTAAGACGGCTTGCATTCCGATTTATGATACTATTAGTTATTTTCCTACTATAACGATTTGAAATTTGCATAAAATAATGTGTTTGAATGAGAACAATAGGAAGACAGTAATAGCTATTCAAAATAGTCCTGCTCCTTGTCCAATTAAGCTACAAGACCAACTTTAAAATGTTCACGCTATTCTTACTTCAAACTTTATAACTATAACTACACTAAACAAAAATATAAACTTAACATGCAACAATTTCAAAGATTTTACTGAGTTACAGTTCATTTAAGAAAATCACTCAAGTGAAATAAATTCATTGGGCCCATAATCTGTTGGTCACAGATACCTTAAAAAAGGATTGGGGCATGGATCAGAAAACCAGTCAGTATCTACATTTGAGTAATTTAGAAGATGCTTTTATCCAGAGCAACTTACAGTAGTGAATGCATACATGTTTGTATTGGTCCCCCGTGGGAATCAAACCCACAACCCTGGCGCCATGCTCTACCAACTGAGCCACAGGGGACCACCATTTGCATCATACAGCGCGGCATGTCTCCTTCGCATAGAGTTGATCAGGCTGTTGATTGTGGCTTGTGGAACATTGTCCCACTCCTCTTCAATGGCTGTGCGAAGTTGCTGGATATTGGCGGGAACTGAAACACGCTGTCGTACACATCGATCCAGAGCATCCCAAACGTGCTCAATGGGTGACATGTCTGGTGAGGAAGCAGGCCATGGAAGAACTGGGCCATTTTCATGCTGTGCATTATCATGCTGATTGAAACATGAGGTGATGGTGGCGGATGAATGGCATGACAATGGGCCGCAGGATCTCGTCATAGTATCTTTGTGCATTCAAATTGCCATCGATAAAATGTAATTGTGTTTGTTGTCCATAGCTTATGCCTTCCCATAATATAACCCCACCAACCCAATGGTGCACTCTGTTCACAACGTTGACATCAGCAAACAGCTCACCCACACGACGCCTTACACGCCGTCTGCCATCTGCCTGGTACAGTTGAAACAGGGATTCATCCATGAAGAGTACACTTCTCCAGCGTGCCAGTGGCCATTGAAGGTGAGCATTTGCCCACTGAAGTCGGTTACGACGGCGAACTGTGGTCAGGTCAAGACCCTGGTGAGGACGACGAGAAGGCAGATGAGCTTCCCTAAGAAGGTTTCTGTGCAGAATTTCTTCGGTTGTGTAAACCCACAGTTTCATCAGCTGTCTGTGTGGCTGGTCTCAGACAATCCCACAGATGAAGAAGCCTGATGTGGAGGTCCTGGGCTGGCATGGTTACACGTGGTCTGCAGTTGTGAGGCTGGTTGGACGTACTGCCAAATTCTCTAAAACAATGCTTATGGTGGAGAAATTAACATTCAATTCTCTAGCAACAGCTCTGGTGCACATTCCTGCAGTCAGCATGCCAATTGCACGCTCCCTCAAAACTTGAGACATCTGTGGCATTGTGTGGGATGACAACTGCATATTTTAGTGGGCTTATATTGACTGACTTGCCTAGTTAAATAACAAACATGTATATGCCACACCTGTCAGGTAGATGGATTATGTTGGCAAAGGAGAAATGCTCACTAACAGGAATGCCAACAATTTGAGAAATACGCTTCTTGTGCATATGGAACATTTCTGGAATCTTTTATATCAGCTCAGTTAATATTTTTGTTCAGTTTATATTTGCATACTTTAGCATAAAACATATAACCAACAGTAACTCTTGAACTGTTCAAGCTAGAGTCACCAAACCAACTTTCACATGTTCAAGCTATCCAATCCTATCATCAAACAATCAATCAATCAACTTTCAAATGTTCAAGCTATCATAACTTCACATTCCTTATAAACTATAACTATATTCATTACCTTACATTAGCATAGCATACCTTTTGATCCATTCAAATTAGATACCTAAAATACATTAACATGTTCAGGCTATCATATTCTATCAATCAATCAATCAATTAATTCTCCCATCTAAATCAAATCAAATCACATTTTATTGGTCTCATACACACGTTTAGCAGATGATATTGCGTGTGTAGCAAAATGCTTGTGTTTCTAGCTCCGACAGTGCAGTAATATCTAACAATTTCACAACATATACCCAATACACACAAATCTAAGGAATTAAGAATATATAAATATATGGACGAGCAATGTTAGAGCGGCATAGACTAAGATACAGTAGAATAGAATAGAGTATATACATATGAAATGAGTAATGCAAAATATGTAAACATTATTAAAGTGACTAGTGTTCCATTTATTAAAGTGATTTCAAGTCTATGCATATAGGCAGCAGTCTGTAATGTGCTACTGATGGCTATTTAACAGTCTGATGGCCTTGAGATGGAAGCTGTTCTTCAGTCTCTCGGTTCCAGCTTTGATGCACCTGCACTGACCTCGTCTTCTGGATAATAGCGGGGTGAATAGGCAGTGGCTCGGGTGGTTGTTGTCCTTGATGATCTTTTTGGCCTTCCTGTGACATCGGGTGCTGTAGGTGTCCTGGAGGGCAGATAGTTTGCCCCTGGTGATGTGTTGGGCAGACCGCGCCACCCTCTGGAGAAACCTGCAGTTTTGGGCGGTGCAGTTGCCGTACCAGGCGGTGATACAGCCCAACAGGATGCTCTCAATTGTGCATCTGTAAACATCTGTGGGGGTTTTAGGTGCCAAACCAAATTTCTTCAGCCTCCTGAGGTTGAAGAGGCGCTGTTGCGCATTCTTCACCACACTCTCTGTGTGGGTGGACCATTTGAGTTTGTCAGTGATGTGTACGCCGAAGAACTTGAAGCTTTCCACCTTCTCCACTGCGGTCTGGTCAATGTGGATTTGGGGGGTGCTTCCTCTGCTGTTTCCTGAAGTCCACATACATCTCCTTTGTTTTGTTGACATTGAGTGAGAGGTTATTGTCCTGGCACCACACTCCCAGAGCCCTCACCTCCTCCCTGTAGGCTGTCTCATCGTTGTTGGTAATCAAGCCTACATCTGCAAACTTGATGATTGAGCTGGAGGTGTGACTGGCCACACAGTCTTGGGAGTACAGGAGGGGACTGAGCACGCACCTTTGTGGGGCCCCAGTCTTGAGGATCAGCAAAGTGGAGGTGTTGTTTTCTACCTTCACCACCTGGGGGCGGCCCATCAGCAAGTCCAGGACCCAGTTGCACAGGGCGGGGTTCAGAACCAGTGTCTCGAGCTTAATGATGAGCTTGGAGGGTGCTAATTTGTTGAATGCCGAGTTATAGTCAATGAACAACATTCTGACATAGGTATTCCTCTTGTCCAGATGGGATAAGGCAGTGTGCAGTGCGATGGGGATTGCATCGTCTGTGGATCTATTGGGGCAGTAAGCAAATTGAAGTGGGTCTAGGGTGACAGGTAAGGTAGAGGTGATATTGTCCTTGACTATTCTCTCAAAGCACTTCATGATGACAAAGTGTGCTACAGGGCGATTGTTTAGTTCAACTATCTTTGCTTTCTTGGGTACAGGAACAATGGTGGCCATCTTGAAGCATGTGGGGACAGAAGACTGGGATAGGGAGATTTGAATATGTCCATCAACACACCAGCCAGCTGGTCTGCGCATGCTCTGAGGATGCGGCTAGCGATGCCATCTGGGCCTGTATCCTTGCGAGGGTTAACACGCTTAAATGTCTTACTCACGTTGGCCACGGAGAAGGAGTGCCCACAGTCCTTGGTAGCGGGCCGCGTTGGTGTCACTGTGTTATCCTCAAAGTGGGCAAAGAAGATGTTTAGGTTGTCCGGAAGCAAGCCGTCGGTGTCTGCGACGTGGCTGGTTTTCCTTTTGTAGTCCGTGATTGTCTGTAGACCCTGCCACAGCTCGGGTGGCAGGTAGCCTAGTGGTTAGAGCGTTGGACCAGCAACCGAAAGGTTGCTAGATCAAATCCCAGAGCTGAGAAGGTAAAAATCTGTTATTCTGCTCCTGAACAAGGCAGTTGGGCCAAAATACCAGCAACAGTGTGTGAAAACCTTGTGAAGACTTACAGAAAACGTTTGACCTCTGTCATTGCCAACAAAGGGTATACAGTGAGGGAAAAAAGTATTTGATCCCCTGCTGATTTTGTACGTTTGCCCACTGACAAAGAAATTATCAGTCTATAATTTTAATGGTAGGTTTATTTGAACAGTGAGAGACAGAATAACAACAAAAATATCCAGAAAAACGCATGTCAAAAATGTTATAAATTGATTTGCATTTTAATGAGGGAAATAAGTATTTGACCCCTTCTCAATCAAAAAGATTTCTGGCTCCCAGGTGTCTTTCATACAGGTAACGAACGGAGATTAGGAGCACACTCTTAAAGGGAGTGCTCCTAATCTCAGTTTCTTACCTGTATAAAAGATACCTGTCCACAGAAGCAATCAATCAATCAGATTCCAAACTCTCCACCATGGCCAAGACCAAAGAGCTCTCCAAGGATGTCAGGGACAAGATTGTAGACCTACACAAGGCTGGAATGGGCTACAAGACCATCGCCAAGCAGCTTGGTGAGAAGGTGACAACAGTTTCTGTGATTATTCGCAAATGGAAGAAACACAAAAGAACTGTCAATCTCCCTCAGCCTGGGGCTCCATGCAAGATCTCACCTCGTGGAGTTGCAATGATCATGAGAACGGTGAGGAATCAGCCCAGAACTACACAGGAGGATCTTGTCAATGATCTCAAGGCAGCTGGGACCATAGTCATCAAGAAAACAATTGGTAACACACTATGCCGTGAAGGACTGATATCCTGCAGCGCCCGCAAGGTCCCCCTGCTCAAGAAAGCACATATACATGCCCGTCTGAAGTTTGCCAATGAACATCTGAATGATTCAGAGGACAACTGGGTGAACGTGTTGTGGTCAGATGAGACCAAAATGGAGTTCTTTGGCATCAACCCAACTTGCCGTGTTTGGAGGAGGAGGAATGCTGCCTATGACCCCAAGAAACCATCCCCACCGTCAAACATGGAGGTGGAAACATTATGCTTTGGGGGTGTTTTTCTGCTAAAGGGACAGGACAACTTCACCGCATCAAAGGGACGATGGACGGGGCCATGTACCGTCAAATCTTGGGTGAAAACCTCCTTCCCTCAGCCAGGGTATTGAAAATGGGTCGTGGATGGGTATTCCAGCATGACAATGACCCAAAACACACGGCCAAGGCAACAAAGGAGTGGCTCAAGAAGAAGCACATTAAGGTCCTGGAGTGGCCTAGCCAGTCTCCAGACCTTAATCCCATAGAAAATCTGTGGAGGGAGCTGAAGGTTCGAGTTGCCAAACGTCAGCCTCGAAACCTTAATGACTTGAAGAAGATCTGCAAAGAGGAGTGGGACAAAATCCCTCCTGAGATGTGTGCAAACCTGGTGGCCAACTACAAGAAACGTCTGACCTCTGTGATTGCCAACAAGGGTTTTGCCACCAAGTACTAAGTCATGTTTTGCAGATGGGTCAAATACTTATTTCCCTCATTAAAATGCAAATCAATTCATAACATTTTTGACATGCGTTTTTCTGGATTTTTTTGTTGATATTCTGTCTCTCACTGTTCAAATAAACCTACCATTAAAATTATAGACTGATAATTTCTTTGTCAGTGGGCAAACGTACAAAATCAGCAGGGGATCAAATACTTTTTTCCCTCACTGTATAACAAAGTATTGAGAAACTTTTGTTATTGACCAAATACTTATTTTCCACCATAATTTGCAAATAAATTCATTAAAAGTCCTACAATGTGATTTTCTGGATTTTTTTTTCTCATTTTGTCTGTCATAGATGAAGTGTACCTATGATGAAAATGACAGGCCTCTCTCATCTTTTTAAGTGGGAGAACTTGCACAATTGGTGGCTGACTAAATACTTTTTTGCCCCACTGTATAACTAGTCACTCCATTACAACTGCAGTCACTTCCACTACTATAACTTATTTCACAACCATTAATACTTTACGAAAAGCTAGCAAGCACACACATTTTCTTCAGGAAATCTACCAATTATTATTATTATTATTACAGACTCCGCACTGGATATTTTGTATACACCATATATAATAAAGGGAGACTAGATATATTCTGCATTGTGGTGTGAACATGTTGTTGCTGTTATCTTGTCTGTAATGACCATTTCTATATGGCATTGACCGTTGCTGAACAGACAATTACCATGAATGGTTCACCCGTCAACACACACACTCACCAAAAGTACCTCTTGTCACACAATCTAATGAAGGGTGGCTTACAGTAAATATTGCTCATGCAATCAAAAATTATACATTTTTCAACAAAGAGTGGCTTATCTGCTAGATTAGATATGCCATATGTAAAGATCGAATCCCTGAGCTGACACGGTAAAAATCTGTCATTCTGCCCCTGAACAAGGCAGTTAATCCACTGTTCCTATGCCGTCATTGTAAATAATATTTTTTTCTTAACTGACTTGCCTAGTTAAACAACGGTTAAATATTTTTTTTTAAATAGATATTTACAAACAATCAATATCAATAAAAAACAATTAAAAAAACAGAGTAAGGGGATGTAATAGATCTCTATTTGATTCTTTGTTATATATATAATATATTCTAAACTCAGCAAAAAAAGAAAAGTCCTCTCATTGTCAACTGCGTTTATTTTCAGCAAACTTAACATGTGTAAATATTTGTATGAACATCACAAGAATCAACAACTGAGACATACACTGAACAAGTTCATCAGACATGTGACTAGCAGAAATGGAATAATGTGTCCCTGAACAAAGGGAGGGTCAAAATCAAATGTAACAGTCAGTATCTGGTGTGGCCACCAGCTGCATTAAATACTGCAGTGCATCTCCACCAAGGCACCTGCAAGTTCCCGGACATTTCTGGGGGGAATGGCCCTAGCCCTCACCCTCCGATCCAACAGGTCCCAGACGTGCTCAATGGGATTGAGATCCGGGCTCTTCGCTGGCCATGGCAGAACACTGACATTCCTGTCTTGCAGGAAATCACACACAGAACGAGCAGTATGGCTGGTGGCATTGTCATGCTGGAGGGTCATGTCAGGATGAGTATGCAGGAAGGGTACCACATGAGGGAGGAGGATGTCTTCCCTGTAACGCACAGTGTTGAGATTGCCTGCAATAACAACAGGGTCAGTCCGATGATGCTGTGACACCGCCCCAGACCATGACGGACCCTCCACCTCCACCTCCAAATCGATCCCGAGTACAGGCCTCGGTGTAACGTTCATTTCTTCGACGATAAACGCGAATCCGACCATCACCCCTGGTGAGACAAAACCGCAACTCGTCAGAGAAGAGCACTTTTTGCCAGTCCTGTCTGGTCCAGCAACGGTGGGTTTGTGCCCATAAGTGACGTTGTTGCCGGTGATGTCTGGTGAGGACTTGCCTTACAACAGGCCTACAAGCCCTCAGTCCAGCCTCTCTCAGCCTATTGCGGACAGTCTGAGCACTGATGGAGGGATTGTGCGTTCCAGTTGTTGTTGCCATCCTGTACCTGTCTCGCAGGTGTGATGTTCGGATGTACCGATCCTGTGCAAGTGTTGTTACACGTGGTCTGCCACTGCGAGGACAATCAGCCCTCCGTCCTGTCTCCCTGTAGCTCTGTCTTAGGCGTCTCACAGTACGGACATTGCAATTTATTGCCCTGGCAACATCTGCAGTCCTCATGCCTCCTTGCAGCATACCTAAGGCACGTTCACGCAGATGAGCAGGGACCCTCAGCATCTTTCTTTTGGTGTTTTTCAGAGTCAGTAGAAAGGCCTCTTTGGTGTCCTAAGTTTTCATAACTGTGACCTTAATTGCCTGTAAGCTGCTAGTTTCTTAATGACCATTCCACAGGTGCATGTTCATTAATTTATTATGGTTCATTGTTCAAGCATGGGAAACAGTTTTAAACCCTTTACAATGAAGATCTGTGAAGTTATTTGGATTTTTACGAATGATCTTTGAAAGACAGGGTCCTGAAAAAGGGACGTTTCTTTTGTTGCTGAGTTTATCAGAAAGATCAATGGTAATGCAACGTTCATGTGTCATGCTGTATGTAAATCCCATGTCAAATGTGGTATAGTATTCTGGTGACATTCTGGTGTCCGAACTACCCCTGGTCTTGCGTGTGTGTCTGGTCATGGCACCAGACACACAGGCTCAGATGCCTTTACTACCCCACACAGAAATTGTTAGATGAATGATTGGCCCTTGACTAAATTATGTAAGACCCTCCCCCAACTCGGAGCATCGTAGTCAAGTTTTTTTACCTAATGGTGCTACGATGCTCCGAGTTGGGGGGGCTTACATAATTTAGTCAAAACCCAATCGTTCATCTAACATTTTCTGTTGAAAGAATTGATGTTAAAAGTATTTTGCTCCAGTACACTGCATTTCCATTACGAAAAAAATAAAATACAGTAAGAGGTCATGCCACAAGGACTAAAATAACAACAAGTTCTTATGTCCCGTTGTAAACAAACATAAGAGGGATTTCATTAAAGGCACAGTGCAGTCAAAAACGTGATTTTTCTGTGTTTAATATACAAAAAAGAAAAGGAGAGCCACACACTCAAGGAGCTCGGATGCAATAATGTCATAACCTAATAGCCAACGTTTCATCAGGGTATAGCGACAAACACTGCGGGTCACTAGTTATATGGTGTCAAAGGACACACACAGTTGTCTGTAATCATGGCCAGGTGTAGCCTGATATCATTGGTTAATTCTCAGATATAAACAGAACATACAAAAACATGAATGGATAGCATACGATCATAGATACAATGTGGCTACATAGGCCTACAAACATTTACAATGAATAGCAAAAACACAATAATCACAAGAATGGCTTCAGATCAAAGTCAATGTTGAGCCCGAAGGGAGCAAGGGTCTTTAATTTCAAGATCCAGGCAGCGTCTTGTTTAAACTCGCTTCCAAAAAGTGGGCCACGATGCTCCGAGATTCGTACTTTTTAATTTGCGATTTGTTTTACCCACATCATTTTTACCACAAGGACAAGTTATAAGATAAATAACTGCCTTAGTGGAGCATGTCATAACACCTTTGATTGGGATCTGTTTCCCTGTTTGGGGGTGTTTGAAGGATCTACATTTGTAAGTGCCTTTGCATTGAGTGCAGCCATTGCACTTGTAGTTTCCATCCGGTAGAGGCGCAAATAGACGTTGTGCAGGGATATTTTGGAGTGGTAAGTGTTTACCAATTGATCTCTGAGATTTAATACGACCAAAGGAGGGTCCGAAAAAACATTACCGGTACTGTCATCGGATCTTAGAATGTGCCAATGTTTGTGAACGATACCCTTAATTTGTTCAGAGCACTTTGAATAGCGGGTAGTTAGAACGCAAGAATGATTATTTTTGCGAGACTGTCCTTGAAAGAGATCATGTCTCGATTAGTTAAATTTTTTCTCAATGACAGTATTAATCTGACCGTTAATCTGACCCATCCTTGAATTTTCTTTGCTTCTCAGCCATATTTCTGTCTAATCTGATTGATTTTTGAAAATTCTTTTGACTCGACAGATTTGGCTGTAGTGACAACTATCCGCCCTCAACAAACTGTTACGATCAGTAGGTTTCCTGTAAAGATCAGTGTGTAGAACATTATCCTCACACAAAATCAGAAGATCAAGGTAGCTGATTTGACGTGTGTGAGATTGCATAGTAAATCTTAGGTGCTCAAAACAAGAATTAAGAAAAGCATGGAATGCCTGGAGCTGTTTTGCATCACCCCTCCATAGAACAAAAATATCATACATTTACCATTTCCAAATAATTATGTTAGGCAAGATTTTTTTTTTGAGAGGCTTGAAAATGGACTGTTTCTCCATGTAACCCACATACAAATTAGCATAGTTAGGAGCCATAGGGGATCCCATAGCAGTACCCTTTGTCTGAATAAAGAAATCATTTAAAAACATAAAGTAGTTTGGTGTTCGTACTATTTCAGCCAATGTTATAATAATTGCACTGGAAGGTAGTTCATTAGGGTCACATTGCAGAAGAAAATGTTCCATGGCTTCAATATCGCCCTCAGGTGGAATATTCGTGTATAACGACTCAACATCAAAAGTAACTATTTTTATTAATCTATTTATTATTATATATATTTTTTTAAAGTAACTAACAAAGTTTTATCAGGGAGAGGATCAAGAGATTCAATAATAGAGATCAGTCTGCTGGTGTCCTTTACAAAGGAGGGGAGCGGTTCTGCGAGTGGTCTAATAAAGAAGTCAACAAAAGCCGATAAAGGGTACGTTACTGCATCAATTCCCGCTACAATAGGGCGCCCTGGAGGTTTTGTAACATTTTCGGGTGTTGAATAGCCAAAAAGTTGTGCTCCTTTTTGGTGATTTGACCAGAACTTAAATACCCATCTAGGACAGTGAATAATAGATAGTGTTCTGAAATTGGGAAGCGGGCTCAATTCTGAGTCTCTTGTAAAAGGTCTTGTCAAGCAGTTGTCTATGACACTAATTTAAATAAACTGTCCTATCCATGAGTACAACCGAACCCCCTTATCAGCAGGGCGGGTAAGGACTGGCGTATCGGATTGTAAATCAAGCAAAGCTTGTTTTTCATCCCTAGGTAAATTATGGAAAAATATGTGCTCCTGGTATCTGTGACCATCAGACGCATATCTGTATTCCCAGTCATTCCCAAATCTATAGATTAGGCCCTAATTTATTTATTTCAATTGACTGATTTCCTTATATGATCTGTAACTCAGTAAAATCTTTGAAATTGTTGCGTTTATATTTTGGTTCAGTGTAGCTGTGGTCATCTGACTAGAATCAACAAGGGCTTTCTACAACAATAGCAATATTAGCGCAGCTAGCTAACATTGACTAGACCATAAAGCAACATTCAGGGACATGCATTGCCAAACAACACTACTGTCACCTTCTGGTTTGGAGTATTTAAACAAAGCTATGTGGCTGACGAGTTTGAGGTCTTTGCTGTGTGAACACAAACATTTAATAATCCTACTGGTGTGTCTGAGCTATTAGCTATAACATTGTAAGAGCCTCTATGTACACTGAGTGTACAAAACATTAAGGACAAAAGCTCTTTCCATGACATAGACTGACCAGGTGAATCCAGGTTAAAGCTATGATCCCTTATTGATGTCACCTGTTAATAAATACATTTCAATCAGTGTAGATGAAGGGGAGGAGACAGGTTAAAGAAGGATTTTTAAGCCTTGAGGTAATTGAGACATGGATTGTGTATGTGTGCCATTCATATGGTGAATGGGCAAGACAAAAGATTGAAGTGTCTTTGAACAGGATATGGTAGAAGGTGCCAGGCGCACCGGTTTGTGTCAAGACCTGCAACACTGCTGGGGTTTTCACGCTAAACAATTTCCTGTGTGTATCAACAATGCTCCACCACCCAAAGGACATCTAGCCAACTTTACACAACTGTGGGAAGCATTGGAGTGAATTGAGGCTGTTCTGAGGGCAAAACGGGGAAGGGGGCTGCTCAATATTAGGAAGATGTCCTTAATGTTTTGTACACTCAGTGTATATTGAGATCCCTGAAACCACAGAATAACTATCAAATGAAAAATGTATATCCCCTCAATTCTGTTAGATTGAACATGTAGCTACTGGATATGTACAGTTGAAGTCAGAAGTTTACATACACCTTAGCCAAATACATTTAAATGTAGTTTTTCACAATTCCTGACATTTATTCCTAGTAAAAATTGTCTTAGGTCAGTTAGGATCACCACTTTATTTTAAGAATGTGAAATGTCAGAATAATAGTAGAAAGAATGATTTATTTCAGCTTTTATTTCTTTCATCACATTCCCAGTGAGTCAGAAGTTTACATACATTCAATTAGTATTTGGTAGCATTGCCTTTAAATTGTTTCCCTTGGGTGAAGTTGGGTGAATTTTGGCTCAGGCCTCCTTGCTCGCACATGCTTTTTCAGTTCTCCCCACACATTTTCTATAGGATTGAGGTCAGGGCTTTGTGATGGCCACTCCAATACCTTGACTTTTTTGTCCTTAGGCCATTTGCCACAACTTTGGAAGTATGCTTGGTGTCATTGTCCATTTGGAAGACCCATTTGTGACCAAGCTTTAACTTCCTGACTGATGTTTTGAGATGTTGCTTCAATATATCCACATAATTTCTCCCTCATGATGCCATCTATTTTGTGAAGTGCAGTCCCTCCTGCAGCAAAGCACCCCCACAACATGATGCTGTCACACCCCTGCTTCACAGTTGGGATGGTGTTCTTCGGCTTGCAAGCCTCCCCCTTTTTCCTCCAAACATAACGATGGTCATTATGGCCAAACAGTTATATTTTTGTTTCATCAGACCAGAGGACATTTCTCCAAAAAGTACAATCTTTGTCCCCATGTGCAGTTGCAAACTGTGGTCTGGCTTTTTTATGGCGGTTTTTGAGCGGTGGCTTCTTCCTTGCTGAGCGGCCTTTCAGGTTATGTCAATATAGGACTCGTTTTACTGTGGATATAGATACTTTTGTACTGCTTTCCTCCAGCATCTTCACAAGGTCCTTTACTGTTGTTCTGGGATTGATTTGCTCATTTCTATGAGACAGAACATGTCTCCTTCCTGAGCAGTATGACGGCTGTGTGGTCCCATGCGGATTATACTTGCGTTCTATTGTTTGTACAGATGAACGTGGTACCTTCAGGCATTTGGAAATTGCTCCCAAGGATGAACCAGACTTGTGGAACTTGTGGAGGTCTACAATTTTTTTCTGAGGTCTTTTGATTTAACCATGATGTCAAACAAAAAGTCACTGAGTTTGAAGGTAGGCCTTGAAATACATACCTCCAATTGACTCAAATGATGTCAATTCGCCAATCAGAAGCTTCTAAAGCCATGACATCATTTTCTGGAATTTTCCAAGCTGTTTAAAGGCACAGTCAACTTAGTGTATGTAAACTTCTGACCCACTGGATTTGTGATACAGTAAATTATAAGTGAAATAATATGTCTGTGAACAATTGTTGGAAAAATTACTTGTGTCATGCAAAGTAGATGTCTTCACCAACTTGCCAAATCTAGTAAAAGAAAAAAAAGCAATTTGTGGAGTGGTTAAAAAACGAGTTTTAATGACTACAACCTAAGTGTATGTACATTTCTGACTTCAAATGTTTCTCGAGTAGGAAATTGTTATTCATTCAAAGTAGGTATAAGGATTCAATTGTTTTTGTTGTTGTTGTCATGAAGTCCTTGCTCCTTTGTTTTGCATTTATGCAGAGATGTCTTGGTCTGAGAGAGAATTTGCTATCCTTGTCTATGCTGTGTGTGTGATGCTAAACCTTCAAAATGTTTTGTTATTCATGCTCCTTTGCTTTTCTATGTCTTTGTTGCCTTACCCTTGTCTTTTGCTGTAACGTTGTAGAACTTGGGACTTATGGAAAACTAAAATATTATCACACAATGACCGAGGAAGGTAAGCCTTTTCAATAGATTATTTGAGTCACTTTTCTCATTTGTTTTATTTTTCTCTACATTTTGGTCACTTTGCCTCATGCTTCATTATTTTGTGCTTGTAATGTATGTTTTTCTTGGTTTGATCACCTCTCTACGAGATTTCACTAACATAAGTGCATATATTGTTGCCCTTTGTAACTTTCTATTTTTGCCATTTACATTTTTGTTATTTGTGCTCAGAGGTGTTTTACATTTGTTGTATGTTTTAGTGTTTCTTGATTGATCGTATTTGTTATTATTAATGTTGATTTATACTAAATGTCACCTTGAAACACACCATACAGGAATGAAGGAACTATACTTGGGATCCTCAGATCTTTTATTTATTTTACTCTGGAAATTATATTTTTAATTTGTGAAGCTGAAGTTAATATGTGCAGTGTCGACCATACAGTTCTCAAAATGATTTTTGACCTATTCTTTTCAGATCTTCTCAGGGTTTTTCCTGATGGGTCTAAATTTGACTATAATTTAGCAGGGAGAGGGACCATGCTAAGTTATTTTCCCAACATCGATCTGCTAGTGAGTGGATATGCACTGGTATCTGACTCTTTTCCATGCAAACAGACACACATAGACACACACGCATGCACAAACATACACACAGACTCCCCCAAAAAACATTGAGCATCGCATCAGTCCTGTCCCTCTCATCTTGGAGAAACAGATCGGCCATGCGTCAGCACACTCTCGGAAGCCCCACAATCGACAGTGAGAGCAGAACTGCGTATGCACGTACGATTTACGTCACCAATTTTGGTATTGTGGAGTGACTCATCCACCCAGGAATTGCATAACAGTATCAGAAAACAGAGTAGCAACAGAGCGATAATGTAATAATGATAATTGGGAAATGGCTGTCTTTGATTAAATTTGGTAATGAACTTTGAAGATAGATATTTTGTATTGTGTGACTTACACCAGTCCCAATGACAGAAAAAGGCTCATGCTGTGTAAAGGCTTGGAAATACAAAGAAATATTTTTGAAATGACAGTGATTTAGTAAACAATGTATGGCATAGGGAAATCACTGTGAATACATCGCATATTTAAAAAATGTGTCAGTGCTAGACCGGCTTAAAAATGGATTGACCGAGACCTTGCGGGTTGAACTGTACCATTATACCTTTACCCAGAAGATGAAGGGCACTCTCCACATTAAGGACAAATACTGTACTCCTGCTTCAGATACAGCATTATACCTCTCCATCCATGTCTGAAGAATTTGCTGGAAGCTCTGATCACACACAGCATGCAGGCGACCTCAGTGCCGATCTCCCAAGGTGAGTCGGGCTAAAGGCTGTAGACGCGGAGAGCCAGTGATCCATATCAGTGTGTCAGAATGTATTAACAAGTGTGTGCAAGGGCGTTGATTGCTACAGACAGCGGATAGAGAAAGCGAGGGGGGGGACTCTGTTGTGCTGGGTTGGTGTTGGGGAGTTAATGATTTTGCTGGAAGGTCACAGATGGTGACATGGTTGGGTGGACTACATGTCGATGACTCACCACAGCAGCCCTGATGAAGTAGCCAACCTTACTTTATTCAGCCAAAAACTCATTAAGCTTTCATATAGATTGAAGTGCACTCGACTGATTGAAAGTATGCACAACATATGTGCACAGACTTGCATGCTCATGGATGCAGCATGCCGTAAACAAGCGCACATGTATGCAGCATGCCCATATCTGCATACACAACAACTTCAGTAAGACGTGATGTATTTCAGACCCTTGACTTGTAAGCCTTTACACTGAGTGTACAAAACATTAGTAACACCTTCCTAATTTTGCCTGCAGAACAGCCTCAATTCGTCGGGGCATGGACCACAAGGTGTCAAGCTTTTCACAGGGATGCTGGCCCAAGTTGACTCCAATGCTTCCCACAGTTGTGTCAAGTTGGATGTCCTTTGGGTGGTGGACCATTCTTGATACACACGAGAAACTGTTGAGAGTGAAAACCCCAGCAGCGTTGCAGTTCTTGACACAGTCAAACCGATGCGCCTGGCACCTACTACCATAACCCGTTCAAAGGCACTTAAATATGTTGTCGTGACCATTCACCCTCTGAATGGCACACGTACACAATCCATGTCTCAATTGTCTCAAGGTTTAAAAATCCTTCTTTAACCTGTCTCCTCCCCTTCATCTACACTGATTGAAGTGGATTTAACAGGTGACATCAATAAGGGATCATAGCTTTCACTTGGATTCAGGTGGTCAGTCTATGTCATGGAAAAGTGTTCCTAATGTTTTAATAATTATATATATTTTTTTAACTAAAAATGAAATAACTAGTGCCAACTTTGCACCAGGCAAAAGTTTAGTAAATTAGGCTACATGAGTTCCATATATGATCATTATGAACCTCTTGTCACTGCTGAGGAGTATTTCTGTCTGTAATAAAGTCCTTTTGTGGGGAAAACTAATTCTGATTGGCTGGGCCTGGTTCCCCAGTGGGTCGGCCTATGCCCTTCCAGGTCCACCCATGGCTGCACCCCTGCCCAGTCATGTGAAATCCATAGATTAGGGCCTAATGAATTAATTTCAAATGACTGATTTCCTTATATGAACTGTAACTCAGTAAAATCTTTGAAATTGTGCATGTTGCATTTATATGTTTGTTCGGTATAGATTTTCCAATATGATCTGATCTATTTTCTTCTTATTTTGACCTCTATGTTAAATGTTTAATGTTTAATTATTGCCATTGTGATCTTTTTTTACAAATATATTTTGGTACATCAAATGTGAATATGGTGAGAAGAGGTTCATAATGATCATATATGGACCTCATGCCAAATTTACTAGACATTTGCCCGGTGCAAGTTTGCCACTAGTTCTTTTTTTTCTTTTTTTTCTTTCTTTTTATTATATTACCCCTTTTTCTCCCCAATTTCGTGGTATCCAGTTGGTAGTAGTTACTGTCTTGTCTCATCGCTGCAACTCCCGTACGGACTCGGGAGAGGCGAAAGTCGAGAGTCATGCGTCCTCCGAAACACAACCCAACCAAGCCGCACTGCTTCTTGACACAACGCACATCCAACCCGGAAGCCAGCCGCACCAATGTGTCGGAGGAAACACCGTACACCTAGCGACCTGGTCAGTGTGCACTGCACCCGGCCCGCCACAGGAGTCGATAGTGCGCGATGAGACAAGGATATCCCTGCCGGCCAAACCCTTCAAAACCCGGACGACGCTAGGCCAATTATGCGTCACCCCATGAGCCTCCCGGCTGCGGCAGAGCCTGGGCTCGAACCCAGAATCTCTGGTGGCACTGCAGTGCCTTAGACCACTTATTTTCTATTTTATTATCTCTGCAAACCAGAAGGAAAATCTTGCGCTAGCTAATCAAATAAGTTCTGGGGGGAGATGTATGAGAAAATATTCTAGAACGAGGAGTAGAAGCATGGTGGTAGCTCCAGCCCCCCCTCACTCTTCATGTGTCAGTCAAGTCTATGGGTCAAATGTCCCCTCCCGCCTCGAAAGATGCTCACACCTGCTAAATCATGAAAAAACAGTATTACCGCAACAACTGTTGCTCGTTAGTCGTCGCATCCCACAGTCTTCTGACAGACGTACGATACCATTTATGTTATGTTGTCTGTCCACGAGAGATGAGTAAAAAATGTATAATCTGAAATGGACATTATTGAGAAAATATCTTAATCAGTCTCTTAAATGTCATGTTACTTTTGTGTTCTATCTTTTAAACTACACGCTATGCCTCGAGAAAATAAAAGTGTACAAATTGTTCCGCAACTAGTATAAAGGCTTAGTAGACCTGGCAGTAGATTGGGTGTGACCGATTATGCTTCATAAAGTGTTCTCTCCAACTGGCTGGCATCTTGGACATTGCTGGCTCATCAGTACATGATATGATATTGACTTCAAACTGTCATTTGAATACTGATGTGAAAAATGCATGTGTTCTTTTCCTTTGAACTAAGAGAAGTCTGGAACCATTTAAAGGCAGAGGAGACCTGAGTCCAGGCAATGGAAATTTGAAGGTGACATGTTCATTTAAACACAGTCCCCTAGTTAACTCCCCAATGGTTGTGTTGCAGGGAAATTCAGAGAGAAGGCATCCATCCTTCACAAGATTGCCAAAAAGAAATGCCAAGTAGAGGACAGCGAGAAAGCCAACGGAGTAGCCAGCCGGTCAGGTGAGTGGCCTCTGTACACTGGGGGTGGATTGTAACGAAGACGCAGAACTTTACACGGAGCACCCCGTTACCGCTGTTTTTCTTAAAATGAAATATGCTTGATTGCTACAAAAAACCCAAAGAAATACATTTCTAACAGCTGATTTTATGTTGATACCAGACACCTTTAGCTTTCTTAGTCTTGGTTCTCTTTTCCCGCCCTAATGAAATAATGACCTATCAGGAGCATCGGAAACCGTAAGGCTGATGAATGTAGAATACTTATCATAAGAATATAGGAATAGTAGGCCTATACTTTATGCAAATGTTTTATCTTAAATGGTTAAATCATATATGGGTATCACTAAAATGTTCATTTGATAACAATTATAGATTAGCCGATATAACTCATCGTGATTGACTTGGTTTAGTTGTCTATTTCAAATATGATGCAGCGATATATCCCCCGCAGTCTTGATAAGAAATTAATATACTTTTTAAAGACAAATTGTAATTAATGGATTACATAATTTGGAAACGAAGAGGCTGCACCAACATGAGTTTTCCATTCATACAACAGATAGGATAAATTGACACAGTAGATTTGCCGTGGTAAATGAGGAAAAAGCTTTATTTCAGTTTAGTTCAGTTTATTTTCAAATAGATAAATCACCCTTAGTCTGTAAAAAAAAAAGGATTAATAATCCCCACCAGAGGGCAAAACGGCGTTGAACATTTTGGCCAGCAATCAGGACAAAAAAGATAACCTTGACATCCGCTTTATGGAGTAGTAAATCATGGCTAATGATGGTTGCAATTGAGATTAGCTGTGAGGGTGATTTTAGCGTGTATTTTCCTTGTGTTGGTACGTTGGCCAATGTTCATTGCAATTGACCCTGGGGGTCTAGTGTAGTCTCATGTGTTAACACAATTGTAATCCGTGAATGGCTGCTGATATGATATGGCTGCTGATATGATGGCGCCGGGAGAGATGGCTGCTAACAGGCTCCTAACCAATGGTGTTATTGTGTGTGTTTTTTCGCATTATTTTGTATATAATGTTTCTGCCACCGTCTCTTATGATCGAAAAGAGCTTCTGGATATCAGGACAGCGATTACTCACCTCGTACTGGACAAAGATTTTTTCTTTAACGAGTCGGAATTACTTCAAACATGCGACAAGGCCCAAATCACCGTCATTCGCATGAAGAAGAGATGGAGACATCGAGGACGTAGGTCGGGGTGCTTTATAAGGATCCAACGCCGAGTGAGTAATCCCCCGCTACCATCAGTCCTATTAGACAACGTGCAATCATTGGATAACAAAATAGATGAGCGCCAATCAAGACTATCCGACCAAAGGGACATTAAAACTGTAATGTTTCTCCGAGTCATGGCTGAACGACGACATGGATAACATACAGCTGGCTGGGTTTTCGTTCCATCGGCAAGATAGAACAGCTGCCTCCTGTAAGACAAGGGGTGGCGGTCTGTGTCTATTTGTATATAACACCTGGTGCACGAAATCCAATTTTAAGGAAGTCTCTAGGTTTTGCTCGCCTGAGGTAGAGTATCTCATGATAAGCTGTAGACCACACTATTTACCAAGAGAGTTTTCATCTATATTTTTCATAGATGTCTATTCACCACCCCAAACCAATGCTGGCACAAAGACGGCACTCAACGAGCTGTATAAAGCAAACTGGAAAATGCTCATCCAGAGGCGGCACTCCTAGTGGTCGGGGACTTTAATACAGGGAAACTTAAATCCGTTTTACCTCATTTCTACCAGCATATTAAATGTGCAACCAGAGAAAAAACGAATCTCGAGACCACCTTTACTCCACACACAGAGACGGGTACAAAGCTCTTCCACGCCCTCCATTTGGCAAACCTGACCATAACTCAATCCTCCTGATTGCTGCTTACAAGCAAAAACTAAAGCAGGAAGAACCAGTGACTCGCTCAGTAATGAAGTGGTCAGATGACACAGATGCTAAGTTACAGGACTTTTTTGCTAGCACAGACTGGAATATGTTCCGTGATTCTTCCGATGCCATTGAGGAGTAGTCACTGGCTTCATTAATAAGTGCATCGATGACGTTGTCCCCACAGTGACCGTACGTACATACCCCAACCAGAAGCCATGGATTACAGGCAACATCCACACTGAGCTAAAGGGTAGAGCTGCGGCTTTCAAGGAGCAGGACTCTAACCCGGACGCTTATAAGAAATATATATGCCCTCCGATGACGAACCATCAAACAGGTGAAGAGTCAATACAGAACTAAGATTGAATCGTGCTACACCGGCTCCGATGCTTGTCAGATGTGGCAGAGCTTGCAAACAATTACGGACTACAAAGGGAAGCACAGCCGTGAGCTGCCCAGTGACACAAGCCTACCAGATGAGCTAAATAACTTTTATGCTCGCTTTGAGGGAAGCAACACTGAGGCATGCATGAGAGCATCAGCTGTTTCAGACGATTGTCACGCCCTGGCCTTAGTATTCTTTGTTTTATTTATTATTTTAGTTAGGTCAGGGTGTGACATGGGGAATGTTTGGGTTTTGTCTCGTTTTGGGTGGTTATATGGTAAAGGGGGTGTTGGGTTTAGTGTATGGGTTTGTGTTGAGTGAATGTTTCTAGGTATGTCTATGGTTGCCTGAGTGGTTCTCAATCAGAGACAGATGTCTTTCATTTGTCTCTGATTGGGAGCCATATTTAAGGCAGCCATGGGCATCATGCGTTTGTGGGTAATTGTCTATGTGTAGTGTTTGTGTCAGCACTATTTGTCATTATAGCTTCACGGTCGTCAGTTTGTTATTTTGTTAGTTTGTGTATAGTGTTCGTTTCGTGTTTTCTCTCTTCTAAATAAAAGAAGATGTATTTTTCACACGCTGCGCCTTGGTCCAATCTACGATTGTGTGATCACGCTCTCCGTAGCCGTTGTGAGTAAGACCTTTAAACAGGTCAACATTCACAAGGCCGCAGAGCCAGACAGATTACCAGGATGTGTACTCCGAGCATGCACTGCCCAACTTGCAAGTGTCTTCACTGACATTTTCAACCTGTCCCTGACCAGGTCTGTAATACCAACATGTTTCAAGCAGACCACCATAGTCCCTGTGCCTACGAACACCAAGGTAACCTGCCTAAATGACTACCGACCCATAGCACTCACGTTTGTAGCCATAAAGTGTTTTGAAAGGCTGGTCATGGCTCACATCAACACCATTATCCCAGAAACCCTAGACCCACTCCAATTTGCATACCGCACCAATAGATCCACAGATGATGCAATCTCTATTGCACTCCACACTGCCCTTTCACATCTGGACAAAAGGAACACCTACATGAGAATGATTTTCATTGACTACAGCTCAGCTTTCAACACCATAGTGCCCTCAAAGCTCATCACTAAGCCAAGAACCCTGGAGCTGAACACCTCCCTCTGCAACTGGATCCTGGACTTCCTGACGGCCCGCACCCAGGTGGTAAGGGTATGTAACAACACATCTGCCACGCTGATCCTCAATACGGTGGCCCCTCAGGGGTGCGTGCTCAGTTCCCTCCTGTACTCCCTGTTCACCCATAACTGCATGGCCAAGCACGACTCCAACACCATCATTAAGTTTGCAGACAACACAACAGTGGTAGGCCTGATCACCGACAACGATGAGACAGCCTTTAGGGAGGAGGTCAGAGACCTGGCAGTGTGGTGCCAGGATAACAACCTCTCCCTCCACGTGATCAAGACAAAGAAAATATTGTGGACTACAGAAAAAGGAGGACCGAGCACACCCCCATTCTCATCGATGGGACTGTAGTGGAGCAGGTTGAGAGCTTCAAGTTCCTTGGTGTCCACATCACCAACAAACTATCATAGTCCAAACACACCAAGACAGTCGTGAGTCATGAGTCCTCAGATCCTCAAAAAGTTCTACAGCTGCACCATCGAGAGCATCCTGACTGGTTGCATCACCGACTGGTATTTCAACTGCTCGGCCTCCAACCGCAAGGCACTACAGAGGGTTGAGCGTACCGCCCAGTACATCATTGGGGGCATGCTTCCTGCCATCCAGGACCTCTATACCAGGCGGTGTCAGAAGAAGACACAACAAATTGCCAAGACTCCAGCCACCCTAGTCATAGACTGTTCTCTCTGCTGTCGCACGGTAAGCGGTACCGGAGCGCCAAGTCTTGGTCCAAAAGGATTTTTAACAGCTTCTACCCCCAAGCCAAAAGACTCCTGAACAGCTAATCAAATGGCTACTAGGACTGTTTGCATTGTCCCCACGCCACCCCCATTGTTACGCTGCTGCTGCTACTCTCTGTTTATTATCCATACATAGTCACTCTACCTACAGTACATGTACATATTAACTCAATTACCTCGACTAACCGGTTGCACATTGACTCTGTACCGGTACCCCCTGTATATAGCCTCACTACTGTTATTTTATTGTTGCTCCTTAATTATTCTATATGTTTAAATTTTATCTTATTTTTGCATTATTATTTTTTTACTTCAGTTTATTTTAGTAAATCGTTTCTTAACACTTTTTTTCTTAAAACTAAGTTGTTGGTTAAGGGCTTGTTTCACTGTTTCACAAGCATTTCACTGTAAGGTCTATATACCTGTTGTATTCGGCGCATATGACTAATAAAATTTGATTTCATTTTAGATTTTCTAATGTGATTTGAATGCTATCAGAAACACAAACAAGTTCAAGAGTGATCTATTTTTCTTTTATTTATTTCTCTTGCACACACACTTTCACAAATATTTGTATGTTTGGCAGGTGGCTAAACAAACCGTCCACTAAACAAGAAAAATAACATTTTCCCTTCAATGCTCTTTGTTTGAAAACCAGTTGAAAAAATCTGCAATCTGATGAAAAATGCAGTTCAATAATCTCCAATAACTGCACAGACAGAGATGGTCACTATTTGGCCATGTTACAAAGTACAGTTCCAAACAATCTGCAATCTGATTATACTCATTACGTCATTACTCCTGTCCTTATTACTGTAGCATGCCCATCTAGTGATTATTACACTGTCGAACGAGAACCAGTTGTAACTTGATACATCAAATCTCAATAGACCAACAGGCTCTGACTCAAAGAATGTGGTGGACAAATGCCCCATTTCTTACCTTAACCAGTAGTAACTGCCAACTTCATTTTAATTGATCTTACAATTTTCAAACGCCTGAAACAGCTTTTTCCTGCAATCTAGAGCCATAATCATTATTCTTAATTCTCTGTATTTTCTGTATATCTAAGCATACTCCTTAAGCTGTCTGTATCCTCCTGACTGGTGGTTAGGTTTAGGGCTGAATATAGTTCTCTGCAAAATTCTGGATTAAAGATTTAAAGGAATGTGAGTCTTATTCAGCACATTTAGTAATTGTGTGCTTTTCTAAAGTTGACGAACCTTGCCAGCAGGCGTGCCAGCTAAAATAGTTAGACAAGCTAGCTACTCGAACTTGATTGATAGCCTGAAATGGCTTCTTGGTAGCTAGTTATGAGGTTTTGGAGATTGGCTAGCTAAAGCCAACTTCATAAAGATACTAGGTGGCTAGTAGTATTACAGAGAAACACCAACACATTTAAAAACAACTATAAACAAAATGCTCTTCCAGGCTCTCTCTATCTTGAGTCATACACACCACATCTTGTCTATAGAATGCTAGCTTTTAGGTTTTTATCACCATGACAAATCAATTGTCAGCTTCAAGCTATCTCTAGTAGAACCCATGTCCTCAACACCCAGACTAGCTGCAGGGTGCTAGAGTGGAGACCATACAACACAACATTAGCAGGACAGAAATATCTTACTGTTCGTTAAGTAAATAACTGTTACATATCCAACAAATAAGGTGAATACATAATTTTTCCCTCACCATAGGACGCCAATTCTAGATTTAATTTTGGATTGGAGATGCTTAATGTGAGTCTGGAAGGAGAGTTTACAGTCTAACCAGACACCAAGGTGATTTGTTCAATTGAGACGCTCCCAAGTGCAATTAATGCAGGTTTTCATTTCAAAGATCTCTGACACAATGGTCAAAAAGATACTCAGGGGGGCCATAGAAAGAGCTTTCATTGGTACAAAATCAAAGAGGGAAATGGATATTTATTACCGAGACAAAATTATGCTAACAGCGCAACATTAACATATTAGCATCTAAACCAAACCCAAAGGCATGACCAGTTTTGATAGCTGCTGGCTTTGATGCTTGGTTCTATTGTTGTTAGATTAGAGCTAATAGTCCATGGTGCTGATTCAATGGGTTTTAGCTTCAAAAATATTGTACTGTAGACCAAAAAACATTCTGATTAATATACAAATGTGTAGTTCCATGTCTTATTTACTCAGATTTTTATATGCCACATATTATATCAAATCTACATATCAAATGTATAATGGATGTGATTATTTTCTATGGTTTAGTTAATAGTGTATAGGATACCTTCCAAAAGGACCAGGGAAGTCATTTGTTAGACGATGAGTATCAGATCACAGTATCTCCCTGACAATCTCCTGCTGTGTCACAAACACACTTGGATTAAACCAATTTCCATGGCAATTATGTTATAATCATCCAATTACTTGGCTTTCGGCATTTTGTATTTTAATCAAGAGCATAAGTGAATCTGGCTCTAAATGAAAAGGATACATATTAGCCCTCATACAAGATAGGGGAGCTGCACTGCAGGAACACACTCACACAGACACTCTAAATCCAACATCTCCTGCTTTGCATTTTTGGTGCTGCTAGCAGTACTAATGGGGGCAGATTGTATCGGTCAACTGTGCACTGAAAAGCACAAAAACATCCCCAAAACAATATATACAGCCATTGTATATATTGACCATGGGTTGGATGTCCTAAAGCAGTATTCTTCAATCCTTGTCTTGATAAACGATGTACACCTGCAGAAGCTCTACTGCTTTTTTATTGTTGTTTTTTAAACTTTTTTTTCATGGAAACAATTTGTATGGGGGACAAATGGCTGTACAGTTTGTTTGTTTGTTTTCTCATGGCAGCAATACGTTTGTGTGGATAAGTGTGTACGGTTTTTATTTTATAAGGGAAATCATCCTCAAAACCATGCAACATCTACCCCGAATGTAAAGCAAACACTGCCTGTGTTTGTAAGGATACCGTAGATAGTTTGAATGATGGTTGTGCAATTATATCTAGTCATTTCTTATTAGTTAATCTCTTGATTAATCATTATAGTTTTGCTGATATTACTCTGTATTTAATTAACATACCGCTCTGGTCTTACATGATCAGTGTATTGGGTTTTTGTCTACCAATATACCACAATTAAATGAATTGCTCTCTATGTTTTCTCTTTTATAATATGCAGATAAGAATCTTCCAAACAGCTCGAATGTCGAGGTGGAAGTCACACCACCAATGAATGGCACTGCTGGACAAGAAGGTGAAGCTGCGGTAAGAAACCCATTTTATGGGCACAAACACATACACACACACACAAACCAACATAAACCCAACAGCAAACAGTGGGCACACATACAGTTGAAGTCAGAAGTTTACATACACTTAGGTTGGAGTCATTAAAACTCGTTTTACAACCACTCCGCAAATTTCTTGTTAACAAATTATGGTTTTGGCAAGTCGGTTAGAGCATCTACTTGGTGCAAGTAATTTTTCCAACAATTGTTTACAGACAGATTATTTCACTTATAATTCACTGTATCACAATTCCAGTGGAAGGAGATGCCTTCTGTCTCCTAGAGATGAACGTACTTTGGTGCGAAAAGCGCAAATCAATCCCAGAACACCAGCAAAGGACCTTGTGAAGATGCTTGAGAAAACAGGTACAAAAGTATCGATATACACAGTAAAACGAGTCCTATATCAACAGAACCTGAAAGGCCGCTCAGCAAGGAAGAAGCCACTGCTCCAAAACCGGCATAAAAAAGCTAGACTACGGTTTGCAACTGCACATGGGGACAAAGATTGTACTTTTTGGAGAAATGTCCTCTGGTCTGATGAAACAAAAATAGAATTGTTTGGCCATAATGACCATCGTTATGTTTGGAGGAAAAAGGGGGATGCTTGCAAGCTGAAGAACACCATCCCAACCGTGAAGCACGGGGGTGGCGGCATCATGTTGTGGGGGTGCTTTGCTGCAGGAGGGACTGGTGTACTTCACAAAATAGATGGCATCATGAGGCAGAACAATTATGTGGATGTATTGAAGCAACATTTCAAGACATCAGTCAGGAACTTAAAGCTTGGTCTCAAATGGGTCTTCAAAATGGACAACGACACCAAGCATACTTCCAAAGTTGTGGCAAAATGGCTTAAGGACAACAAAGTCAAGGTATTGGAATGGCCATCACAAAGCCCTGACCTCAAGCCCTGACCTATAGAAAATGTGTGGGCAGAACTGAAAAAGCGTGTGCAAGCAAAGACGCCTACAAACCTGACTCAGTTACACCAGCTCTGTCAGGAGGAATGGGCCAAAATTCACCCAACTTATTGTGGGAAGCTTGTGGAAGGCTACCTGAAACGTTTTACCCAAGATAAACTATTTAAAGGCAATGCTACCAAGTACTAATTGAGTGTATGTAATCTTCTGACCCACTGGGAATGTGATGAAAGAAATAAAAGCTGAAATAAATCACTCTCTCTAATATTATTCTGACATTTCACATTCTTAAAATTAAGTGGTGATCTTAACTGACCTAAAACAGGGATTTTTTTACTGGGATTAAATGTCAGGAATTGTTAAAAAGTGAGTTTAAATGTAGTTGGCTAAGGTGTATGTGATCTTCCGACTTCAACTGTACTAAGCATACAACTCCATACCTCCCTGCCAGCCTCTTGTGCACATAGTTACTAAGGTACTAGTCTGATGCAGTAGAACCTCAAAGATACGAACCATAGAGTTACGGAATGACCAACCTGCACATATTTTAAATGCAAAAAAACTGAATTACTGTGGGTTACATACAAACGTAAATGTGGCTTTAATATGCTTAGAACACCTCAGACATTTTAAAGTACTGTATGCAGATGCATGGTTAGGAAATATGTGAATACACAATTTATATTATAGACACAAAATGTGTATTATAGATGCGAACGATAGTCGTTAAATACTTAAAGTGAGTTTTCCCCTCGTAAGGTTTCCCTCAATACTTCATATTACGGAACGAAATTTGGCACACCGGTTGAGAACTTAGTTCCCTAAATGGTCAGCAGATGACACCGCGAACTGCTTGCTAGTTTTCTTGCTGGAATGGTGGATAGAAATGTATCATTCTCCGGTAGGGATTCTCTAAGAAGACATTTAAGAAATTCTACTAAATTGTAAACAGTTACACTTGAATGATAGACAAAGATTACATATCAAAAGTGCTTTCTGTTTGAGTATTCGAAAAGGTGTTGTTTTCTCTGCCATCTTTTACTGCAAATCATGAAGGAAAAATAACTAATTACACAGGGGCTTACAGGCTAATGTTTCATTTTTGTTGAAGGAGAAAAAGAAAAATATAGACAGAATTAGGATTACAGATCATCCATATCATTTAAAGTTAGAATGCAGCATGTATTGATTGGATATCTATTCAACCTATATTAGGGGCTGTGACGAATCGAAGCTACCTCGTTCTCCTGTCATTACTAGCTACTTGGCACAGTTGCCTGGCAACCAGTAGCTAGCTAGCGGCAAAAGTTATTAGCTAGTTAGCTAGATAACACGCATCTTAAACCAGATAGCCGGCATGCTTTAAAATTGTATATGTTTCTGCCTACAATGTAGCTAGGTAACATTAGCTAACTAACTATTAGCTATGCAGGCTGCCGAGTAAATAACGTCCCGTCCGAGTGACCAACGACAAGTATAACGTTAGCAATAACATTACCTAGGATACGAAGAAGAAAGAAAACGCTGAAGCTATGGCACAAGTTAGGT
The DNA here is from genome assembly GCF_045679555.1 of Salvelinus alpinus. NCBI lineage: Eukaryota > Metazoa > Chordata > Actinopteri > Salmoniformes > Salmonidae > Salvelinus > Salvelinus alpinus. The sequence continues at coordinate 756,370 of NC_092116.1, forward strand.
AACTAGCTAACTCCATTTATCCAAGGTTGAAACCCAACATACATTCAGTTATTATCTCAGCCATATTCAAAATGGAGGCTGATGAAATAGAAATCGCAGCCCAACCTGTCTATTGTAGCTAGCTACATTAGCTAGCCAATGTAATCAAATCAATGCTTGTCTAAAGTTACTTAGCTAGCTACAATAGCATAATGTGGCATTGAATCCTCCGACAGTTTGAGCAAACACACATAGTAGAATGTTAAAGGTACGTCCATATTCCCTTGATCGTTTGTATTAGATTCTCCTGGCCATATCTCCAATATTATTTGGACAGTTTCATCACAAAATCGCACATAGGAAGGTGTCCAGCAATATCCGAGATGGCTGTGGACTTTTGTTGCATCTAACAGTAAGGTCCTTAGCCTGATATATCCTCCGTTTTCTGCCTGGCAATTGTGTAATTCAAATAACGTATTGAAATGCAAGAGGCATGTGATGACCAGTTACATTAAGTATAACAATATCAAAACATGACAATCTTTCATTCAAGTCTTTATTACAACATTCTTGTAATGGAGTCATCAGCACAATCCATATTAACCTAGCTACTGGACCTTCTTAATTACTTACATAGAGCACAATAAGAGTAAGAAACAAAAAAATTATTCACTTTATTTGAAATTATGATGTAATGTAAATTAATCAAACATTGAAGGACTTTGTGAAATGTGTAAGCTGCAAGCTGTCTGTGTTGTCATCCTTCTCAGTCCCCTAGTGCAGTGGGGCAATTCACAATCACCAGAGAGGGCTATAATAGAGAGAGGTTACAAAAGAGAGGGGTCGCCTTGAACTAGGTGGAGCTTCAGATCTCCTGCAGAACCCTCTTTTAGGTTATCGCGCAAACTCCAGTTGTAACTAACCTGATTCAGCTTAACAACCAGGGCCCGGTTTCCCGATAGCGATGGAACTTAGGCTTACGAGTGCTTTAACAATGCATCTTTCCTACAACGGACGAAGATGTAACATGCATTTCCCAAAACATTGCAAAGAGAGAACTGATAGGATCTTTAAAAAAAGGCACCACTGCTCTCGGAACAGCTTATCCTAATATTATCTTAATATTAGAATTATTACACAATACTGACGACGGATCAACTCCTAGAAAGACATGACTGCAAATATTGAGGCGGCTTGTTCTAATGCTTACCTATAATAATACACTAACTCAAGATTTGGTACATCATTGTGCACATGTTTTTACACATTAAATATACTGAGGCAAAAAGTACAGACAGTAGCCTACAATTAGCAACAACGTTTAATGAACATTTTAGTTTATTTCAATATTATTGAATTATATAGGCCTGTAGCCTATACTGTAAGCTATTTATCTTTTAATGCACTCATCTCTGTTTTCATTTGAAGCATATTTTTATCCTTTCCTTGTTTGTAACAATTGTAAAGACATTGGCCACTTAGTTTTTGTAATCTACTTTGTGAAGTTATCGGTGGTCACAGAGAGACATAAACATCTTGATTCTATTTTTAGTGGAGGTCTTCCGTGTATAAAGTGATGGGGTAAGGGAAAAAAACGCATCTAACGATGCACTTACTGTAGCTGTTCTACGAGTGGTCTGAGACAGTCGGTAAATAACGAACGTTTTCAAATGGAACTTTAGTAACAATGTTTTTGGGAAACACCTCAGATTTAACGATGCTGCTAAGAAGGTTCTAACAAAGAATTTAGATGCTTTGGGGAAACCGGGCCCAGCTAATTATTAGAATCAGGAGCACTAGATCAAGGTCGGAGCTTAAACCTACAAGACACTAGCTCTCCAGGAACAGGGTTGCATCAAATACAAGTAATGCTGAATGACTGTTGATGGAATCTGGATCTGGTCATCCTCATTGTTGTAGGTAGACTGTCACCATGATGACCTGAAAACTATGAATAATTTCACAATTAGTCTAACTTTAGTAACACTCAAACGTTTAAAAAAGAAAGATGTATGCTATCATATCTAACATATCTGCTTGTGGTAAGCAAAGAATGCAACAGACATTCATTGTAGTATGGTCAATGTGTTCAGAGTGGGATCATGTCTACATAGGGTGGTGGGATGCAAATAGTCGAGAACATGTGTAAATTTGGGTCTGTGCATTTTCAGACAAAGTGTGTGTGTGTGTGTGTACCTGGCTGGAGGTGAGGACTCTGACCTTGACAGAAATCTGTGGTCACTCTCACTGACTCACTTGTGACTTGTCTCTGACAATGTAGCTACATCAAGCGATTATTATTAACCACACATTTAACTAACTACAGATTTTCACATAGCAAGCTAGCTCGGTTTAATTTACAGTTGCAGAACTCAGGAGGGCGAGAATCCATTGATTGATGTTGGACGAGGCTTTACTTTTCACGGGTAAGTTACCTAATGAGCTAATTAGCTAGCAAGCTAGATTATTTCCCAATCATAATTTAGGTCACGCAGGATATTAACTCTGATTTAGTAATCTTCAGATCCACAGGCGGTAAGACTATAAACCCTGTTCTTCAAACAATGATTTCGACAGATAATTTAAATAGATAGTCTGGAGCGTTAGTTAAAAAAAAAATGTTTCATTCACTTAGTACTGATTGAACATTTATTTCTCTTGCTTGGTTAAAATACAATATTCTAAAACAGTTGATTTGTTGAAAACAGACTCATATAATCACATAGCGAATCTAGTTAGCAAACATGTCATTTTACTTTGACTATGGCACACAATTTAGGCAGGCAGAGAGGAGGTTTGATTTATCTGGCCAGCCATGTCATCGGGCGAAAAGCAGGGGGAAGGAAGGAAAAGCGTTGTTATCAAAAGCAATCACTTGTTCATGTGAAAACACAGCATTTATTTGTCACATGCGCCGAATACAACCTTACAGTGAAATGCTTACTTACAAGCCCTTAACCAACAATGCAGTTTTAAGAAAATACAAAAAAAAGTAAGAGATAAGAATAACAAATAATTAAAGAGCATTAAAGAGGAATGCAAATAGTCTGGGTAGCCATTTGATTAGATGTTCAGGAGTCTTATGGCTTGGGGATAGAAGTTATTTAGGAGACTCTTGGACCTGGACTTGGCGCTCCGGTACCGCTTGCCGTGTGGTAGCAGAGAGAACAGTCTATGACTAGGGTGGCTGGAGTCTTTGACAAGTCTCTGACACCGCCTGGTATAGAAGTCCTGGATGGCAGGAAGCTTGGCCCCGGTGATGTACTGGGCCGTACGCACTACCATCTGTAGTGCCTTGCGGTCGGAGGCTGAGCAGTTGCCATACAGTGATACAACCCGTCAGGATGCTCTCAATGGTGCAGCTGTAAAAACTTTTGAGGATCTGAGGACCCATGCCAAATCTTTTCAGTCTCCTGAGGGGGAATAGGTTTTGTCGTGCCCTCTTCACGACTGTCTTGGTGTGCTTGGACCATGTTAGTTTGTTGGTGATGTGGACACCAAGGAACTTGAAGATCTCAACCTGCTCCACTACAGCCCCGTCGATGAAAATGGGGGTGTGCTCGGTCCACCTTTTCCTGTAGTCCACAATCATCTCCTTTGTCTTGATCACGTTGAGAGAGAGGTTGTTGTCCTTGCACCACACGTTCAGGTCTCTAACCTCCTCCTTATAGGCTGGTCTCATCGTTGTCGGTGATCAGGCCTGCCACTGTTGTGTCATCAGCAATCCTAATGATGGTGTTGGAGTCGTACCCGGCCATGCAGTCATGAGTGAACAGGGAGTACAGGAGGGGGCTGAGCACGCACCCCGAGTTGAGGATCAGCATTGTGGATGTGTTGTTACCTACCTTTACCACCTGGGAGCGGCCCGTCAGGAAGTCCAGGATCCAGTTGCAGAGGGAGGTGATTAGTCCCAGGGTCCTTAGCTTAGTGATAAGCTTTGAGGGCACTATGGTGTTGAAAGCTGAGCTGTAGTCAATGAAAAGCATTCTCACATAGGTTTTCCTTTTTGTCCAGGTGTGACAGGGCAGTGTGGAGTGCAATAGAGATTGAATCATCTGTGGATCTGTTGGTGCGGTATGCAAATTGGAGTGGGTCTAGGGTTTCTGTGATAATGGTGTTGATGTGAGCCATGACAGACGTGAGTGCTATGGGTCGGTAGTCATTTAGGCAGTTTCTATACGTGCTTAATTACGTAACTTTTGTTTTGAGCCAACTTGGCTGAACTTTCAGCAATTTAAATGAACCCCCTCAATGATTCTGTTGTTTTACCTGGATGCACCGAGTGCAGAACCCCCTGACTACTTTTTTTCTTGTGGGGGGCGACTTCAGATTTTCTGTGAACACACAGAAAAGTAACTTGACACTGTGTTATCCAGTCAGCACAAAATTGGATTATAATTATGACAAGAAGGCAGGAGAGGGAGCGTATGCCGGGGCTGGAATGTATTCTACACGTTTGAAACAGCGAGGCTGTCAGTCGAGTCTGGTCAGTTGTCTGACGCTAGCATGCATTTGCACACTTGCCCCGTTGAGGATACATGTGGTTCACAACTAGCTTTCCATTTCTTAACAAAGCAATTGACCTAGCTAGTTAACGTTAACTGTCTATCATAGCAGCCAAGGATGTTCACTAGCTTATTTGTGCATACTTCTTTTTGCTCCGATTACACGCAAGTCTAGATCAGCAGTTTCCACATGATGACTTCAGCATTATACGAAAAACCTTACTTGGCAAAATATACCAAGCTAGCTTTCCTTGCTTGTTGGTTAGATACCTACCCAATGTTAGCACTCATCTGACTTGTATAACATTACGTTAGCTAACTAGCTTGGTAACTATAGTAGCTAATCAAAACAAAATCACATTGATTTGCAAGCTACATTGATTTGCCTGGTTGTTAGCTAGATTCCAGCCGACTGGTGTTAGCTAGCTACAAAAGGTTAACTGCTGGACTTTGTACAAGCAAGCTAACTTTAACTCGGTAATGTTAGCTAGCTACATAGCTAATCAACATATATCTGCCTGCATTGATTGATTAACATATTCAAAAGTGTTTTTTGAAAGAAAAGCAAATTGGCCAGAAACAAAGTGGCCAGAAACAAAGCCCTTTCTTCTGAAACTCGTCAGTCTATTCTTGTTCTGAGAAATGAAGGCTATTCCACGCGAGAAATTCTCAAGAAACTGAAGATTTTGTACAACGCTGTGTACTACTCCCTTCACAGAACAGCGCAAACTGTCTCTAACCAGAATAGAAAGAGGAGAGGAGGCCCCGGTGCACAACTGAGCAAGAGGACACGTACATTAGAGTGTCTAGTTTGAGAAACAGACACTGCACAAGTCCTCAACTGGCAGCTTCATTAAATAGTACCCGCAAAACACCAGTCTCAATGCTGGATGCTGGCCTTCTAGGCAGAGTTCCTCTGTCCAGTGACTGTGTTCTTTTGCCCATCTTAGTCTTTTCTTTTTATTGGCCAGTCTGATATAAATATTTTTCTTTGCAAGCACAGCACTTACACATATGTGTCACGAATCCCACCGAAGATGGTGCCTCTTCCTGTTCGGGCGGCGCTCGGCGGTCGTCGTCACCGGCCTACTAGCTGACATCGATTATTTTCCTTTTTTGTTTCTGTTAGTTTGGGCTGATTGGGTGCACCTGTTTTGAGTTTAGTTTTGTGGGTAGGCTATTTAAGGGCAGTCAGCCCGCTGGCTGTTGTGCGGGCTTGTTTATCTGTTATTTGGTGTTGGATTGTTTAGTGGATTTATTATTTGTTCTGGACAGTTTAGTCCTGTGTTTTTGGACTCGTATTTTTCATGCGCCCGTGTGTTTAGGGCATGATCGTTTTCCCTGTCTACTGGAAAATAAATCCACGTTCTTGAATCCCTGCTCTCTGCGCTTGACTCCTCCACCCAGTACTCCTAGCAGCTCTGACAATATGACTAATGATTGGGTGAGAGAAATTGATGATCAAAAGATTGTGGGGTCTGTTTTGTTAGACTTCAGTGCGGCTTTTGACATTATCGATCATAGTCTGCTGCTGGAAAAACACATGTGTTATGGCTTTAAACCCCCTGCTATATTATGGATAAAGAGTTAACTGTCTAACAGTACACAGAAGGTGCTGTTTATTGGAAGGCTATCCAACATAATCCAAGGCAGCAGCTACTCTTCCTGGGGTCCAGCAAAATTAGGCAGTTATACCATTTTTAAAACCTTACAATACAAAACTAGGGCCTGTAGGACCTGCCATGTTGATAATGCTGTTTAGAATGCAGACCAGCGCATTATTATGAACAGACTTCTCCCCATCTTAGCTACTGTTGTATCAATATGTTTTGACCATGACCGTTTACAGTCCAAGGTTACGCCAAGCAGTTTAGTCACCTCAACATGCTAAATTTAGACGTTATTCATTATTCATTATTGGGGATCCATGATAAATACAAATACAAACCTTAGCTTGAATACCACCACCATGTAAGCAGTTGTGTTGTTGCCGAGCAACAGACTCGGTGTTAGAACTCTGCACTTCAGGGAAAAAATGTGTTAGCATTGTCAGAAATGCTAGAAAAAGGTAGCACATCGTTGGTTCTTAATGGACAGAAATTAGCACGTGAGAGCGAATAATTATAAATGTAATCAAAACGGTTGACCCTAGAAACTTATTCAGTCCGAAAGGTGGCAAGTCTAATGGCCCCTTTTTGAACGCTGTAGTCTCGTTCTTATCCGACGCCTAGATATTTGTCACGTTCCTGACCTTATTTCCTTTATTTTGTCTTCGTTTAGTATGGTCAGGACGTGAGCTGGGTGGGCTTTCTATGTTATGTGTTTCTATGTTTAGGTTCATTGTTAATTAGCCTGATATGGTTCTCAATCAGGGGCAGGTGTTTTACGTTTCCTCTGATTGAGAACCATATTAAGGTAGGCTGTTCACACCGTTTGTTTGTGGGTGATTGTTCCTGTGTTAGTGTTTATGCCACACAGGACTGTTTCGTTTGTGAGTTTGTTCCTGTTCGTGCGTTCTTCGTTGTCTGTAAGTTCTCATGTTCAGGTCTGTTTACGTCGTTTGTTGTTTTGTAGTTTATTAAGTGTTTTTTGTCTTCGTTATTATTATTTAAATAAATCATTATGTCTTCATACCTCGCTGCATATTGGTCCGATCCTTGCTCCTCCTCAGACGAGGAGGAGAACGAACGTTACAATATTAAGCTACTTCTGGCCAAGAATAACATTTTTCCCCCCCAATTCTGTTTAAAATCCAGTATGTGGTTCTCGGTAAGGAACGGACAGCTCATGACAAGAGGCTGGGAGTGTGTTGTATTCCTCCAGTCCAGTTGATTTGCAAATTTTCATCAATATTGGTGTCATATTGGCATAGATATGATGTTAGGGAGATTTTAATTTGAGCTGTGGGGACGATAATGGATGAATGCCTTTGAGATAAAGAATCCCACACTGGGAGCTGTACATCAGCATAGTGAGAAGAGAAGTTCTGCGGGATTGATGCAAAGGTGGAAATGACCTCAGCGTGGGTCATTAATGTTGGTAATCTCCCAGCATGCCTGTGGGTGTATCCCTCCATCCTTAGCCATACCTGCCAAAGGCCCACTCCCTCCGCTGTGTCTGCAATTATACCCCTCTCTCTCCCGCTGCCCACCACCTCAGGATGCGCGAAACTCAAACACACTCACAACAGTAGCACCGGCACGAGCAAGGAGACTTTCCTTGCTTCTCTATGCCGTGCCAGGTAGGCAGATGGCACAGCATACTACCAGAGTGATCAGGCGCTCACTCAAAGTGACAAAGAGGAAGGGAAACAGCCTCACTGGCAAGACCAGAATAAATGGCATTATGACCCATCCCATGGTGAATCCATCCTGTACATCAAGGACAATTTGGTGTATTCAAGCAGAGCAAATTAACTTCAGTTGCACTTATTTTTTAAAATGCTGTAAATATCTAACATTCACTCATCAAGATGTAATACCCTTTATTACCATTTACCACTCTGTTATAACTCTTTTTTTTGTCATTTTCTTATTCAATGTTTTATCTTATTATTATATATAGATTTTATATATTAAAACATACAATCTACTTGCAGTGAAGCCACTCAACATCTACATCACATTCAGTTATCTAACAGACTCCCATCCAGAGCGACCCACAGAAGCAACCACGGTCATCGCCCTGCTCAAGGGCACGTCGACAGATCTCCCACAATGTCAAAAACAGGGACTCAAACCAGCGACCGGTCCCCCCCACAGTTCCCCAAGAGCTGCCCATCAACCATCCGAGACCCCCCCCCCCCCCCCCCTGAGTAAAATAAAGTAATTCCGTTCCCAAGACCCCTGTACCCAAACCCCCATCCCCCAAAGCACCAACAACCAACAAAATGTACCGTTTTAAAAAAGAAAGACAAAGGGGGGGGGGGGGGGGGGGGGACATCAAGTACAACAAAAATCAAAACAGCAAGGCCAACTGAATATGTTTGAGTGCATGTATGGCATTATTTACGTGTGTGTGTGTGTGTCCCAGTGTATGTGCACGTGTGTACATTTGAATGAGAGTGTGTGTATATGCATGTGTACAAACAACTGCACTGCATCAGCCTCAGGCAAACAGGCAGTAGCTGTAACAACACTGCCCCTCAGTGTCATTCAAACTTACTTGTTATTTATATATATTTTATTCTTCTTTTATCTTTGATCGTCATTCTATTCCTTGCCCAGCAACTGTTACAACTCTTGTTTCTACAAACGTTTACCAAAACATAGATCCCAAAGTTATATCATACCTCCAAAATCTTTAACAAATTGAGCTGTATTACTCACAAAGGATATGTCATGTTTTTGTTTACATTGTGATTAATTCTTAAGGAATCTTAAAGGGGCAATCTACAATTGGTACATCCATTTTAGACTTTTAAATGAATTATACATACCCATTGATTCTTGAAGAATATAACTTATAAATGCCTTTTGAGCTTAGTTTTTTGTATTTGTATTTATTAGGGATCCCCATTAGCTGCTGCCTCTTCCTGGGGTCCAAACACATGAAGGCATTACATCACACATAAAACAAAAGATAAAACATCACATCATATAACATTATTACACCACTAAATACTGTATCTACAATACAATGTATAATACCACCATACAGCAATATTACAATGTATGTGTGTGTCGAGTGTCTGTGCTAGCGTGTGTTTGTGTATGCGTGTGTCTGTGTCTGTACCTGTGTGTGTGTCACTTCACACTCCCCGCTATTCCATAAGGTGTATTTTTATGTGTTTTTTAAAATCTGATTCTACTGCTTGTATCGGTTACCTGATGTGGAATAGAGTTCCATGTAGTCAAGACTCTATGTAGTACTGTGCGCCTTCCATAGTCCCAGAAGAGACCTCTGGTGATATGTCTTGTGGGGTATGGATGGGTGTCATTTTGATCTCATCGAAGGTCAGTCCTTCCATCCATAGCTCTGTCTATGAATTTGAGAGTGGTTACATTTCTCCAGACCCATCCCGCAGCTGTTTACCAAAATGGTTCACACTTTGCTGTTGTTTGAATTGCTTATTACCCTGTCAAATGAGCTGTATTACTCACAAAGGATATGTCATGTTTTTGTTAACATTGGGATTAATGATTGATTAATCTTAAAAGGGCAATCTACATATTGGACATATTTAAAGTTGTTAAGCAAAATCAGATTCACTTCGGATCTTATAATCATCTACAGATATCTTTGCCATCAAAGTCTAATGACAGTTGCCGATTGTCACTAGGACATCATTTATGTGTCCACTGTGGCCGTGCGCGTCTCGGTGTCGGCCACTCACCTCTGCCTTGGTAAAATGTCAGTGTTCTTGTTGAATTGTATCCTATTTTAGAGCGTAGGCATTACCACCCGTTTTCAATTCAAGTTGCTAATTTTTCATGCCTCTGACATGCGGCAATGTTTTCTTGATATTTTGTTTTAATTATAAAAAATATAAAAAATAATTAAGTGTTAACCAGCCCCATTGCATGCCTCTCGTGCCATTAGTTCCGTGCAAACTTGTGGCATTTGACTCGATGCTAAAGCAAGGTTTTCCTTTAAGAACAGAAAGCAACAAAATTAAGAGATTGATAACCAACTAATTTTGCTAGTCATTTTTGGAGCAGCCCATACCTGGCACATCTGATTCAACTAGTAAAAGGCTTGATGATTAGATGTGTATTAGTATCTGCGCTACAGTACACATGTGTAGTCTTGTGGTTACCGAGGTTTGGCAAAAGTGTAATGGTCAATTTACTGTATGCTGTAAAGCTCTTTCTTGTGTGTCATGGTTGCTGTCATGCTAATTTTTTCCCAGGACTTTTCTCCCATGTACAGTGGAGAGACTCTCTATGTTCCACATCAGCAGGTTGTTCCACACAACAACTTCCTGTAATGAGCTGACGGTTTGTTCCGGCTTTCTCCAAACAAACTTCACAGATTCACACTCCACCACAAGAGGCGATTTAGCTGCATTACAACAATATGTAGAGTGCATTCAAAAAGTATTCAGACCCCTTCATTTTTACATTTTGTTACGTTACAGCCTTATTGTTTTTTTTTTACACACAATACCCCATAATGACAAAGCAAAAACAGGTTTTTAGACATTTTAGACAGTATACACTACCGTTCAAAAGTTTGGGGTCACTTACAAATGTCCTTGTTTTTGAAAGAAAAGCACATTTTTTGTCCATTTAAAATGACATCAAATTGATCAGAAATACAGTGTAGACATTGTAAATGTTGTAATTTACTATTGTAGCTAGAAACGGTAGATTTTTTTATGGAATATCTACATAGACACGTACAGAGGCCCATTATCAGCAACCATCACTCCTGTGGCACGTTGTGTTAGGTAATCCAAGTTCATCATTTTAAAAGGCTAATTGATCATTAGAAAACCCTTTTGCAATTATGTTAGCACAGCTGAATACTGTTGTTCTGATTAAAGAAGCAATACAACTGAACTTCTTTAGACTAGTTGAGTATCTGGAGCATCTGCATTTGTGGGTTAAATTACAGGCTCAAAATGTCCAGAAACAAAGACTTTCTTCTGAAACTCGTCAGTCTATTCTTGTTCTGAGAAATAAAGGCTATTCCATGCGAGAAATTGCCAAGAAACTGAAGATCTCATACAACGCTGTATACTACTCCCTTCACAGAACAGTACAAACTGTCTCTAACCAGAATAGAAAGAGGAGTGGGAGGCCCTGGTGCACAACTGAGCAAGAGGACAAATACATTAGAGTGTCTAGTTTGAGAAACAGACACCTCACAAGTCCTTAACTGGCAGCTTCCTTAAATAGTACCCGCAAAACACTAGTCTCAACGTTAACAGTCAAGAGGCAACTCCAGGATACTGGCCTTCTTGGGTATGAGTTTGCCTTTTGGCAAACTCCATGTGGGCTGTCATGTGCCTTTTACTGAGGAGTGGCTTCCATCTGGCCACTCTACCATAAAGGCCTGATTGATGGAATGCTGTAGAGATGGTTGTCCTTCTGGCAGGTTCTCCCATCTCATCCAAGGAGCTGTTGTTCTGTCACAATTGTAGCATAGGTTGTGAGCTCTGCAAACAACGTGTCTACTCTGAGAATGAGAATGAAAAATGCCTGCAATAATATATTGAATGCATTAACTGAAATTACCGTAACCATACATTGTAGATTAGAAATTACGGGGAATAACGGTTAATTTACAAGGAATTGATCATTAACAATGATCACTAACAATCAAAGGGGAAACAATTCACATAATGAAACAATGAATGTGCACAAACTGGCGAGGGGGAAATTCTGAAAAGACGCACCTAGTGCATCTTCACCACACACCCCTCCCTTCTTGTCTCAACATTTTAAATGATACTCAAGACACATAACCTTCACACATAAGGTGAACTCTCACTTACGTGATCAGGTCCAAAGCGGTAGTCATTTATGGAAAACAAATGCAATTTCAAAACAAAGACATTTTCACTTATTTGATACATTTTATCAAATTGCTTGGCGTGGCAAGTCAAATACCATTAAGGGCCAGCCTTGTTAACCATGCCATACGTTGCCAATGCCTGATCTAGATTGTAGATCTAAAGAAATTATAGCAACTAAACTAGTCTATACATTGCCAGAGCTGGGTAGTGTGGCTGTGCAATCTAAGGCGCTGGATTAAGGCTCCAGTCTATACGGAGCCGTGTGTTCAAATCCCACCGCTGCGATCTTCAGTGGAGGCAGGTAGCCTAGTGGTTAGAGCGTTGGGCCGGTAACTGGAAGGTTGCTGGATCGAATCACTGAGCTGACGAGGTAAAAATCTGTCATTCTGTTCGTTCGTAACCCTCTGTTCCCCAGTGCCGAAGATGTGGATGTTGATTATGGAAGGCCCCTGCACCTCTCTGACTAGGTATCCCCCTTTCACCCCCTCAGAAAGTACTCGCACCCCCTGACTTTTTAAAAACATTTTGTTGTGTTAAAGCCTGAATTAAGAAACATTTTTATTGAGATTTTGTGTCACTGGCTGACACAGAATACCCTATAATTACAAATGAAAAGCTGAAATGTCTGAAGTCAATAAGTATTCAACCCCTTTGTTATGGCAATCCTAAATAAGTTCAGGAGTAAAAATGTGCTTAATAAGTCACATAATAAGTTGCATGGACTCACTCTGTGTGCAAGAATAGTGTTTAATATGATTTTTGAGTGACTACTTCATCTCTGTACCACACACGTTCAATTATCTGTAAGGTCCCTCAGTTGAGCCGTGAATTTCAATCACAGATTCAACAACAAGGACCAGGGATGTTTTCCAATGCCTTGCAAAGAAGGTAGACAGGTAAAAAAAAGCAGACATTGAACACCCCTTTGAGCATGGTGAAGTTATTAATTACACTTTGGATGGTGTATCAATACACCCAGTCACTACAAAGATACAGGCGTCCTTCCTAACTCAGTTGCCGGAGAGGAAGGAAACCGCTCAGGGATTTCACCATCAAGCCAATGGTAACTTTAAAACAATTACAGAGTTTAATGGCTGTGATAGGAGAAAACTGAGGATGGATCATCAACATTGTAGTTACTCCACAATACTAACCTAATTGACAGAGTGAAAACAAGGAAGGCTGTACAGAATACAATATTCCAAAACATGCATCCTGTTTGCAATAAGGCAGTAAAGTAAAACTATCAAAAATGTAGCAAATAAATTAACTTCATGTCCTGAATACAAAGCGTTATGTTTGGGGCAAGCACAACACATCACTGAGTACCACTCTGACCAGAAATAACCCTGAAGGAGCTGCAAAGCTCCACAGCGGAGATTGGAGTATCTGTCCATAGGACCACTTTAAGCCGTACACTCCACAGAGCTGGGCTTTACGGAAGAGTGGCCTGAAAAAAAGCCATTGCTTTAAGAAAAAAAATATGCAAACACGTTTGATGTGGGAGACTCCCCAAACATATGGAAGAAGGTACTCTGGTCAGATGAGACTAAAATGATGCTTTTTGGCCATCTATGTCTGGCGCAAACCCAACACCTCTCATCACCCCGAGAGCACCATCCTGTGGGGATGTTTTTCATTGGCAGGGACTGGGAAACTGGTCAGAATTGAAGGAATGATGGATGGCGCTAAATACAGGGAAATTCTTGAGGGAAACCTGTTTCAGTCTTCCAGAGATTTGAGAGTGGGACGGAGGTTCACCTTCCAGCAGGACAATGACCCTAAGCATACTGCTAAAGCAACACTCGAGTGGTTTAAGGGGAACCATTTAAATGTCTTGGAATGGCCTAGTCAAAGCCCAGACCTCAATCCAATTTAGAATCTGTGGTATGATTTAAAGATTGCTGTACACCAGCGGAACCCATCCAACTTGAAGGACCTGGAGCAGTTTTGCCTTGAAGAATGGGCAAAAATCCCATTGGCTAGATGTGCCAAGCTTATAGAGACATACCCCAAGAGACTTGCAGCTGTAATTGCTGCAAAAGGTGGCTCTACAAAGTATTGACTTTGGGGGGGGGGGGGGGGGGGGGTGAATAGTTATGCACGCTCCAGTTTTTTTTTTTGTTGTTGTCTTATTTCTTGTTTGTTTCACAATAAAAAATGTTTTGCATCTTTAAAGTGGTCGGCATGTTGTGTAAATCAAATTATATAACCCCCCCCAAAATCCATTTGAATTCCAGGTTGTAAGGCAACAAAATAGGAAAACTGCCAAGGGGTGAATACTTTCGTATGTAAATTTGTTATTTCTGTATTTAAATTTCAGTATATTCGTAACATTTCTAAAAACGTGTTTTCATGTTATCATTATGGGGTATTGTCTGTAGATGGGTGAGATTTTTTTGTTGCTTTAATCCATTTTGAATTCAGGTTGTAACACAACAAAATATGCAATAATTCAAGGAGTATGAAAACTTTTTGAAGGTAATGTAGATCTGTGTTTCTCCTCCTACCTCTCTAATAGGAAGCAAAACATCAATATTGGATAGTCCAGGTCGGAGGAGTCTGCAGTCACAGGGGTCAGTGTTGAGCCCTATCCTGTTTTTAATTTACATGCTCCCTCTCGGCCAAATCCTCAGAGATTATAACATCAACTTCACCTGCTACGCTGACGATACCCAGATTTATACTAACACCAAACCGGACATTCAGCAGCTAGCAAAACTCAGCAGCTGCATAGAAGACATCAGGGCATGGATGAAAGAGAACTTCCTCCAGTTGAACAGTAACAACACTAAGGCTGTGCTTATTGGGACACCCAAGCAGGTCATCAGTGGTGGAAACATCTAACCTACAATCAACGGCCAAGCCTTCCACCTGTCCTCGTGCATCTCCAACCTGGCAGTCAAGTTTGATCCTTCTCTGTCCTTCGATGCCCACATAAAACAAATATGTAAAACATAATTTTTCCATCTTAAAAACATGACTAGATGTTGTCAAGATCTTTGCAGATGAGCCAAAAATACCAAATGCCATTGCGCAGGTTCTTAAGCTTGTTCCGCATGTTTTAGCTAGAGCAAATCATGCCTTTGATGGTGTGATTGATACCACTCTTTGACACAATAATGCAATATATCAGGTTACTGATGGATGGGTCTGGATTTAGTCAAGAATAGGCCTGCTTGGATTAATGTCATGCAGTGAGCCACTTTTCAGTGGAAAAGTGAGCCACTTCCTACTTCCATGTCACCTACACAGCGATGCAGACTCTTATCTTCAGAAGTTGAGGTCTCTCACCTGTTTGGTATTCAGATGACCACACTGAGGGTCCAGCAGTCCAGACATGTCATAAGGGGCCTTGTACCTGATAAGTAGTGTCGGACTCCTCCAGGCTTGGAGCAATCTTCCCAACCTCTGTCATCAAACACCACTCTCTTAAGGTCACAGAGAGTGAGGGCATGCTGACCAACTCTATCATCAATTCCTAAGGCCTTAGTTGTCAATATTATTTATCATCAACATCGACATAATAATATTTTCCCACCAGAAAGGCCTGTATGCACTTGGCCTTCTTGCTTATTGAATAGAGTTGGTGATGAAATAAATCACAAGAGCCTTTGTTTCAATCACAGTCCAGGTGCCCATGGATGTGCCTGACTTGACTCTTTTTGTTTAACATTTTGTTATACTGTGTATTGTAGAGCTTTAAGATGGCTGACCCTGACTGCACCACATGACCCATTGAAACTCTTTTTGAGCACAGATTTCTCCAAACCATTTTTCACATTAACTGTATCCATTCTGCGAGTTTCTCTTTTCTTTGAATCTGTCACTTTATTTCCACGCACCTGCAACAAGAACTCAGATGTGCGAGTGCTTTTTTGAATTTTGAAACTGTATCCATACTGAAAGCTCTCTCTTCTTAGGCTGAGGATGAGGAGGATGAGGACCAGCCTCTGAGCCTGTCCTGGCCAGACACCATGCGCAAGCGTTTCACCTACCTCTTAATCATGCCCATCATCTTCCCTCTGTGGCTAACACTGCCCGATGTCAGGAAACCAGTAAGTGCTTCCCGTCCATTTCTATCTCTTACTGTTCCAGTTTGTCAGATAGAGAATTAGGTGGTGTCCCAAATGGCACCTTATTCCCTATGTAGTGCACTACACCCTATGGGCCTTGGTCAAAGCTAGTATAGGGAATAGGGTGCCATTTGTGACACAGACATAGAGAGAAAGACTAATGTTTGATATGAAGTGTACCTGTCTATTTATTTTTCTATAACTAGTAATTGTGTGATGTGTTATTTGCTGTAGATACCTGTGTACCATAGTATTGAGGCTTCATTTCTGTAATTTCCATCTTTTTAGTAACTATATCTTTTTCCTCCTTTTGTCTAACAGACTGCAAAGAAGTTCTTTCCCATCTCATTTCTGGGTTCTATCTGTTGGATTGCTGGATTCTCCTACTTAATGGTGTGGTGGGCTCACCAGGTACGTGGGGAACAGTGGAGGCTAAATGAATTGAACCATTTTTCACACTACTGAGCCTTACCGAACCAAGCCAAACCAAGCTGTAATAAGCTGGTCTGGTTATGCATAGGGCTGTGGCAGGTATAACATTTTGTCAGCCGGTGATTGTCACGCAAATAACTGCCGGTCTCACGGTAATTGACTGTTAATTAATATAAACAAGTTTAGCATCTCCTGGCTTCCACGCATAGCCTACAAGCCACTGATGCAGAACTTTGTAACTTCTACATTTAAAAAGTAGAATAAATAAATTTAATATGGCCTACACCTTCACAATAAATCCATTATTTATTTTAGACAGTTCTAAAGAACCATGATATGAAGAAAATGTACTCTATTTCAGAAGAAATAGCTTTCCTCATGTTAGGCCCTGATATGGCTATGCCATACAGCTGTGGACTACACTAGTTAATTTAGCTGACAGGATTTGCTTAGAATTCCAAGGTATTAAAGTATAAAGAATAGAATTGAACATAGCTTAGTAAAATAGAAAGGATATTTTCTCCAAATGATTTCAAAGGAAGTGCGCACCTTTGGCTTTTCCTGTGTTGAGCGGTTAACAAAGAAACTGGTCCCTCTATATGCTTAATTTAGAGTTATTTATGGAACTTTAGTTGTGTTTGGATTTTGCATCAATTCTAAGACTGCATGATGGGACTCTAATGATGATTTGAAAAAAATTGCATGAAAGGCATGAGCTCTAATTTGTTTCTTGTGCAAGCTGAACACACTTCATCAGTCTCTCATTCACAATTTGACAAGCACTTGATAATATTGACCAGGCCTTATTAGCCAATGCCCGTCATGTGATTGGGTCCTTCTCACAGGCATTTCAACTAAAAAGTAGGCTACAAGTGAATGAAGACAGACACATTGGGGACGCAACTGCGCGCGTTCCTTTTATTGAATTCCGAGGCAAATATTAAAGATGTTAGAACTGTCAACGTTTAGCCTACTTTTTGTCAGCCAGCAAGTTATCCTGCCTCTTGTCCATCCTTAAAGGGTTCTCCTAATCCTGTGGGAGTGGGCGGATTTCCTCATCTTTCTCACCAGCCATGATTTTGGGCAGGTCCATGGTAAGAAATGTCACTGTTCCTGGTAAAAAAAACACTCCTGTCCTGGAACTCCAGTAAATTATATTACTAAGCTGCTCCAGAATGTTCTACGTCAGGATATGGAAATCAATTCTATTGTACTCCATGTGGGTTTTAATGATATATGACTAACCACCTGGATTTGGTCTTATGTAGCAAAATTTGAAATTGTGTTTCTGACATTGGATAAAAGTAGAGACTCAGAGCTACATAATGGTGTATCATAAACTGCATTTTTGAGGAACAATGGGAAAGTAATTTTGATTTGAATGTTGGTAAACTTGTAAACTCACTTTTGAGAAAATGGCCATTGAATGTTTTGGTATCTAGGGAAGAGCTCTTCTTTGTCTACACCCATTCAGCATCGTTCACACTGTCTTAAGCTTTAGCCCCACCCATCTTGTTTCGCCCTCGGAGCGTTCAGAGCGCACACTTGATGATAATTTGTTTACCTCTTGATAACATGAAAACAGCCTAACCAGCTCTGCTGGCAACAATTTCATTATGCTTTTTTGCCGATGTTTACTGACACCGGCCATATTCAACGGGTGTTGTACACTTTACCTTAAGACTTGTAGCTAGCTAGTTAGGTAAACATTGAACCTACACGTCACGTAACGTTAGCAGACGAGCCAGCCAGCTAACGTTAGCTGGTTAAACAACAATGAATATAGTGCCAAATCATGTCATTCCCTGAAGGAATCTGCTGGAAGCTAACAAACTAGGTTCAATGTTAGCTAGCCTGTTTGGGAAAGGCGTGCCGTTAGCAGGACACCTCGACAACATCCGGTGAAATTGCAGAGCGCGAAATTCAAACGACAGTATTATAAATATTTTACTTTCATAAAATCACAAGTGTAATACTGTCACGTTCCTGACCTTATTTCCTTTATTTTGTCTTTGTTTAGTATGGTCAGGACGTGAGCTGGGTGGGCATTCTATGTTATGTGTTTCTATGTTGGGTTCTTTTCAATTAGCCTGATATGGTTCTCAATCAGGGGCAGGTGTTTTACGTTTCCTCTGATTGAGAACCATATTAAGGTAGGCTGTTCACACCGTTTGTTTGTGGGTGATTGTTCCTGTGTTAGTGTTTATGCCACACGGGACTGTTTCGTTTGTGAGTTTGTTCCTGTTCGTGCGTTCTTCATTGTCTGTAAGTTCTCATGTTCAGGTCTGTTTACGTCGTTTGTTGTTTTGTAGTTTATTAAGTGTTTTTTGTCTTCGTTATTATTATTTAAATAAATCATTATGTCTTCATACCTCGCTGCATATTGGTCCGATCCTTGCTCCTCCTCAGACGAGGAGGAGAACGAACGTTACAAATACATCAAAAATAAAGCTTAACTTCTTGTTAATCCAGCCACCGTGTCAGATTTCAAAAAGGCTTTACGGTGAAAGGAACCATGCGATTATCTGAGGTCAGCGCCCCACATACAAACACATGAAAATCATATTTCAAAAAGGCAGGTGCGACACAAAAGTCAGAAATAGAGATATATAAAATGCCTTACCTTTTGATGATCTTCTTCTGTTGGCACTCCAAAAGGTCCCGGTTACATCACAAAAGGTCCTTTTGTTCGATAATGTCCTTCTTTATATCCATAAAAACTCAGTTTAGCTGGCGCGCTTCAGTCAATAATCCACCCATTTTCCCTCCATCAAAATGCATACAAAATGAATCCCAAACGTTACAAATAAACTTTGCCAAACAAGTCAAACAACGTTTATAATCAAACCTTAGGTATCCTAATACGCAAATAAACTATAAAATTTAAGACGGAGAATCGTTATTGTCTTTACCGGAGAAAAATACCAAAGAACGCGCTTTCTTCCACGTGCTTGGAAACACTACAGCCAAAATGGGAGCCACCTAGAAAAACTACAATTTCTGGGTCATTTTTTTCCAAAAACCAGCCTGAAACTCTTTCTAACGACTGTTGACATCTAGTGGAAGCCCTAGGAACTGCAATCTGGGAGGACTTGGCCTTATAATTTAAGTAATAGCCATTGAAAAAAGTGGTAAGCTGAAATTGTGTTTTTTTGGGATGGTTTGTCCTCGGGGTTTCACCTGCCATATCAGTTCTGTTATGCTCACAGACATTATTTTAACAGTTTTAGAAACTTTAGAGTGTTCTACCCAAATCTACCAATTATAGCTTCTGGGCCTGAGTAACAGGCAGTTTACTTTGTGCACGCTTTTCATCCGGACGTCAAAATACTGCCCCCTAGCCCAAAGAGGCTAGCTAACATTAGGCTCTAACTAGTAAAGCAAATGGTTTTGGGATACGAATAATAACATCATACACGTAATGTTAGCTAGGGAGCCAGGCAGCTAGTTAAATAACAATGAACATAGTGCCGAATCATGTCGTTACTACCCTGCATGAATCTGCTGGGAGCTAACCAACCAGGTTCAATGTTAGCTAGCTAACATTAGGCTCTAACTAGCAAAGCAAATGGTTCTGGGAAACAAATAATTACGTCATACACTTAACGTTAGCTAGGGAGCCAGCCAGCTAACATTAGCTAGCTAGCGAACAGTACACTTTAACTTGAAATGAAACCACTTTCTGTCAAAATTTGAAACGTTTAACCCTTTCACACGTACCATCACACGGGTGTGATCGTTCTACAGTGGTCCCTGAAGCGTACGATCACACCCGTGTGATTAGAACACTCATTTAGAACGCTCGTTTAGAACGGCCAGTTTCGAATGACGCAACAATCAGCGTTTGAGCTGGCCACACTTTTTTCAGAAACTATTTACACAAACACAGTCCTTACAAAGTTATGTCCAGAATGTGAGCAGTTTATTTTTGGATTCAATGTTCAGATATTCACAGAAGAATATATAGCATAACACAATCATCCTAACCGGAAAAATGTAGGCTACATTTGTCCTAGCGCTGAGGAAAGATTGACCCAACACAAGCAGTCATATTTTCTAACTCTCGGCTGACAAACTACAATATGAATTAGCTAATAGCAATTATTATGTATAATTAATCACATCACGGGTGAGCACACCATTGATCGAAATAATTAGGTAAAGCACTTTTTAGAAATCGAAAGTAATCCGACGGTTAGTTTCAGCGCGCAGCCATGCATTTTTTTTTCCTCACAGAAACCGAAGATAATAAGAGAAGACGAGATGAGTTTGGTCTGTTTATAGTATGCATGTTGAAGGGGTGTGTCGTCTACCGTCGTTCACATCCCACCATTCATTTCCGGAAGTCCTCAAAAAACGAGTGAACTCTTACTCACCTCATTTTGTTATAACATCTTTGGTCAAACAGACGATTACGTGAACCCAGAATGCATTGAACGTCAACAAACATGACTACACAGCTGGAATTAGCTTAGCTCATCATAATCAGTACAACCTTCAAAAAAGTATTTTACACACATAATATGTGCCCATTACAATCTGTGCAAGAATCGGAATGCATGATTTGTCACCTAGATTTGAAAACATGTGAATAAAACCGTAAATACACAAATAATTGCCACACAAAACATTTTCTGATAGTGATTTATTGATACAAGTGGCGCGTGCCGGCAGTCAACCACGTACCCTCTCACTCTAAACCATTCAGTGTTGTTGTTTATGTATGTAGCTAGTGAGATGAGCTGAAGCATTAGCAATGTCTTTCAAAAGGAGACAACAAACAAATGTGGAAATTCTGGAGATTTTTTAAAATTCTGACAATGAGTCTGAGTATGAAAGTCAGGAATCAGATTCTGACAGTGACAGTGAGGAGCTGCCCCCCAACCTTGTAGCCATTGAGAACCCTGAATCTGAATTTCCCTTGTCCACTGACAAAGTCCCAGTTCCCTTTGAAGATGCTGGTGGTGATGGAGGCATACCAACAGTGGATGAAGTACAGGAGTTCTGTGGTAGCTGGAAGGCCACCAGTCATTTCACCCCTCCTGGCCCTGCTGTTTCACCCCTCCTGGCCCTGGTGTTTGCTTTGATGAGTCCCAGTCTGGAGTGCAACGCCCCTTGCCATTTCCAACTGAGGCAGAGTGCTTCAAGTTGTTTCTGACAGAGGAGCTGGTGGGAGACATAGTAGAGACCAATTGCTATGCCTTGGAGCTACAGGATAAGAGAGAGCCAGGAGTGGGGGACAACCACAATTAGTGAAATGTATACATTCCTGGTGACAGTAAAGACTGCTTTCTAGTTCTGCTGCTATGACTGCATTTCATCAACGCTACTACCATCCTAAATGACCCATTATACAAAATAAGAAATGTTAACAGCTGGCAGTAAAGTGGCATGACAAACGAGACGTCCATGTCCTCTCCACTGTCCATACAGCAACCATGTCGGCCACAGGGAAGGTGGACCACCTGACGGGAGAGAGAAACAAACCAGACAGAGAAACATGAAACCAGACTGCGTGCTTGACTATTACCTCAAAATGGGGGCAGTGGATGATAAACAGCTTTGTGGAATGCACTCAGAAAACGACCAAGTGGTATAAGATATTTTTCAATTTTTCCAGGGTAGCGTCAAAATACAACATGCCAATACTTCTGACGCATTTAGCATTGTTTTACAGAACTAATAGAATAATGTAACTAGCTACATAAGCACGATTGAATATAACACCATAAAAGGTGAGTAACGTTACCTCGCGTGTCCGCGGTTATAAGGAATATATACAAATATATTATGCTCCATTCACACAGTGAGCTATAGTAGAAACGGTATAACACGACACAATAACGTAATTAGGCACTTACTTTGATAGAAACGCAGTCTTGATTTGAAGATGGGTGTCTGGAGTGACGCCTCTAGCACTGAGACGCTGTGCCACTTGGGAGTCATAAGGCCAGGGTAGCTTCAAAATACAACACATGCTAATACTTCCCTGACGCAATTAGCATTGTTTTCCAGAGCTAATAGGAGAATGTAGCTAGCTACCTAAGCATTGAGTATAACACCATAAATGTTATGAAATGAGTAACGTTACATCGCGTGTCCGCGGTTATAAGGAATATACACAAAAACATGATGCTACAGTAGAAACGACATAACACGACATGCAGAAACTATTATAACGTAATAAGGAACTTTGATAGAAACGCACACATTTCCAAAGGTATTATTGGTAACGAAAACAACTTTGATTTCGATGCAGGCGACAGGTGGAATAATATGAACACGTGTATGCAGGACGGCAGATGAGTAAATGTCCTGCACAAACAATTGAGAAGTGTTTGGGGAATTTTGTCCGGGTCAGAAATGTCAAAAAAATTAATTGGTCCGCAAAAGTAAAAATGACTACTTTTATGGGAATGAATGAGGCGGAACACACCTCATTTCAAACTGTTATTAGAAAATAAAAAACTTGTTAGAAATAATTTAAAATTGACAAATAAAAACAGGCTGCGTGCTTTTGTTTGAGGGCAGCGCGGATGAAATGTACTGTTACATAACAAACACATTCTGGAATGGAGAGAACGTTCTAATATCACGTGCATAAAAAAACTCACGCTGGGGCGACCGTTAGAGATATTTGGAACTCACGCATGAAAGGGTTAATATCTGAAAATGTAGCAAGCTAGACTATCTTACCCGTATAAATCATCATGCATGATGGATGCGTCTCCCTGTCACTCCCTGTTAGTTTGAAGATGTAATCCGGAGACAGGTGTTTTCTCCATCTCTTTAGCGATCATACTCTAATTATACTGATTTCAAAACTCGATCCTCCAGAAAGTGGAGAGCAACACTTATGCAGCTCCACTACACGATAATTATTTTTAAAGCTACGTTCGACAGGATTACCAATACAGACTGACCAGCTCAAATAGACAGAAGCCTACTATATGGCAGACCAATCTGAACTCCTCTCTTGGCGTCCAGCCCACTCATTATCTCAGCCAATCATGGCTAGTAGGAAGGTTGCTTGCCTTTTTCTGTAGCTTAACCAACAAGGCTCGTAATTTAACAATTATTTTTCTTATTTACAGATGGCATACAAGTTTGTTATTAAGGCACATGAAATTTACAAAGTTCCAGAAGGCATTTCTGCCAAAAAAAGCATTTTGATAAAAAAATATATATATAAAAATGGCTCTCCTGTGAAGTCGTGACTTGCGACATACGCCTACGCCTGAAACGGGTCACATATTTTAAATAGCAGCTCTGAACAGTTGAACCTGGATTTTACATAGCTGATATATTCTCTGCTAGACACTAATAACATGTGCATTATATCTGGCCCTGTGCCCTCTCTGAATGGTGACATTGAACGCTTTAGCAGTATTCTTTCTCTTCAGATGACTCATTCATCACAAAACCTACTGATGTTGCTGATTTACTTTAATGATTTTTTAATTGGCAAGATTAGCAAATTTAGGCCTGACATGCCAGCAACAAACGCTGACACTACATATTCAAGTATTACTGATCAAATTATGAAAGACAAGCATTGTAATTTGAAATCCGTAAAGTGAGTGTGGAAGAGGTGAAAAAAGTATTGTTGTCTATTAACAAAGTCATCTGATGAAGATCATCAAAGGTTAGTGATTCATTTGATCTATATTTCTGCTTTTTGTGAATCCTCTCTTTGGCTGAAAAAATGGCTGTGTTATTCTGTGAATAGGCACTCACCTAACATAATCGTTTGGTTTGCTTTCATCGTAAAGCCTTTTTGAAATCGGACACTGTGGCTGGATTTACAACAAGTGTATCTTTAAAATGGTGTAAAATACATGTATGTTTGAGGAATTTTAATTATGGAATTTCCTAGAGAGGTTAATAATATGCATGTAAATCTGTCATGACTCAAAGTGGAGGATAGATTGACTTCATCACTACTTGTTTTTGTAAGAAGTGTTGACATGCTGAATGCACCGACGTGTCTGTTTAACCCTTGTGTTGTCTTACGGGTAAAAAATGACCCACCACTATGTTTAAAAGCAGAGAAACACCCTTAAATTATATTTTTTCAACATGAAATTTGAAGACTTTTCCTAGAATGACACCAACATTAGAAAAAGTGAAACATCACCTTTGTTCATATTTCCATGAAAGCTGTACACCACCAGGGTATCAAGATGGTCTTAGAGTGAAAAAAGTATTGTTGTCTATTAACAATGACAAGCCACCGGGGTCTGACAACTTGGATGGAAAATTACTGAGGATAGTAGCAGACAATATTGCCACGTTTATCTGCCATATCTTCAATCTAAGCCTACTAGAAATTGTGTGCCCTCAGACCTTTAGTGAAGCAAAATTATTCCGTTACCCAAGAATAGTAAAGCCCCCATTACTGGCTCAAATAGCCGACAAATCAGCCTGTTACAAACTTAGTAAACTTTTGGAAAGAATTGTGTTTGACCAGATAAAATGCTATTTTACAGTAAACAAATTCACAACAGATGTTCAGCATGCTTATAGGGAAGGACATTCAAAAGGCATGGCACTGACACAAATGAATGATGAATGGCTAAAATAAATTGCTGATAAAAAGATTGCGGAAGCTGTTTTGTAAGACTTCAGTGCAGATTTTGAAATTATCGATCATAGTCTGCTGCTGAAAAAACATCTGTGTTATGGCTTTACACTCCCTGCTATATTGTGGATAAAGAGTTACCTGGCTAGCATAACACAGAGGTTGTTCTTTAATGGAGGCCTCCAACATTATCCAGGTAGAATCAGGAATTCCCCAGGGCAGCTGTCTAGGCCCCTTACTTTTTTCAATCTTTACCAATGACATGCCACTGGCTTTGAGTAAAGCCACTTTGTGTGTGGATGACTCAACACTATACAGGTCAGCTACCACAGCGAATTAAATCACTGCAACACTTAACAAAGAGCTGCAGTTAGTTGGGGTGACTAAACTGCTTGGAGTAACCCTGGATTGTAAACTGTCATGGTCAAAACATGTTGATACAACAGTAGTAAAGATGGGGAGAAGTCTGTCTATAATAAAGCTCTGTTCTGCCTTCTAAACAACACTATCAACAAGGCAAGTCCTACAGGCCCTAGTTCTGTCGCACCTGGACTACTGTTCAGTCATGTGGTCAGGTGCCACAAAGAAGGACCTCAGAAAATTCCAATTGGCTCAGAACAGGGAAGCATGACTGGCCCATAAATGAACACAGAGAGCTAGCATTGACTTCTTTGGGGTAGGGTGCAGTATTTTCACGTCCGGATGAAAAGCATGCCCAGAGTAAACGGCCTGCTACAAAGCCATAAAAGCTATAATATGCATAGTATTAGTAGATTTGGATTGAAAACACGCTGAAGTTTCTAAAACTGTTTGAATGATGTCTGTGAGTATAACAGAACTCATATGGCAGGAAAAAACTTGAGAAAAAAATCCAACCAGGAAGTGGGAAATCTGAGGTTGAATGATTTTCAACTCAGCTCCTATTGAAGATACAGTAGGAAATTGGTAATGTTGGTAAGGCTTCCACTAGATGTCAGCAGTCTTTAGAACCTTGTCTGATGCTTCTACTGTGAAGTGGGGGCGAATGAGAGTGGAATGAGTCAGAGGTCTGCCAGCAGCCATGAGCTGACCATACTCTGACCATGCGCACTCACGTGAGAGTTTGCTCCCGTTCCATTTGCTTTTCTGAAGACAAAGGAATTCTCCGGTTGGAACATTATTGAATAATTATGTTAAAAACATCCTAAAGATTGTTTCAATACTTCGTTTGTCATGTTTTTACAGACTGTAATATAACTTTTTTTACTTTTCGGCGTACTTTCCGCTGGACCTGCCCGCGCGTCGTGAGTTTGGAAAGTGTACTGAACGCTAGAACAACAAGGAGGAATTTGGACATAAATGATGGACATTATCGAACAAAACAAACATTTCTTGTGGAACTGGGATTCCTGGGAGTGCATTCTGATGAAGATCATCAAAGGTAAGTGAATGTTTATAATGTTATTTTTGACCTCTTTTGACTGCAAAATATGGCGGATATATTTGTGTCTTGATTGGGCTCTGAGTGCCGACTCAGATTATTGCATGGTTTGCTTTTTCCGTAAAGCTTTTTTGAAATCTGACACAGCGGTTGCATTAACCTTTCTCAACCACCCATCCCGGATCCGGGATAATTGTATTCTGCAACGCTGAATAGCATAGCGCCACAGTCAAATAATATTACAAAAAATATTTATAATCATGCAATCACAAGTGAAATATACCAAAACACAGTTTAGCCTGTTGTTAATCCACCTATCGTGTCATATTTTGAAAATATATTTTACAGCGAAAGAAATCCAAGCTTTTGTGAGTGTAGCTTTCTATGCTACATTAGCTTAGCCTTATATTAGCTCGGTTAGCTTGGTCACGAAAGTAAGAAAAGCAATGAAATTAATCGCTTACCTTTGATAATCTTCGGGTGGTTGCACTCACGAGACTCCCAGTTACACAACAAATGTTATTTTTGTTCGATAAATATTACTTTTATATCCAAATACCTCCGTTTGTTTGGTGCGTTATGCTCCGAAATCCACCGGAAAGAGCGGTCACGAAAACGCATCCGAAAATGCCAAATAATATCCATAATGTCCACAGAAACATGTCAAACGTTTTTTCTAATCAATCCTCAGGATGTTTTTCAAATATATATTCGATAATATATCAACCGGGAGTGTTCTTTTTTCAATCGGACCGGGAGAAACAATGGCCGCCTTTCTCTGTTGCGCACAACTCACTCTGAGAGCCCCCACCTATCCACTTACGCAATGTGATCTTTCACGCTCATTTTTCAAAATAAAAGCCTGAAACTCTGTCTAATGACTGACACCTTAGGGAAGCCATAGAAAAAGGAATATGGTTGATATCCCTTTAAATGCACGTTAGGCATGCATAAGAACAGAGAGGTTTCAAAAAAGAGGGACTTCCTGATGGGATTTTCCTCCGGTTTTCGCCTGCAATATCAGTTTTGTTTAACTCACAGACAATATTGAGACAGTTTTGGAAACTTAAGAGTGTTTTCTATCCTAATCTGACAATTATATGCATATTCTAGTTTCGGGGGCTGAGAAATAGGCAGTTTCAAATGGGTACGTTTTTTAGCCAAAAAATGAAAATACTGCCCACTAGTCTTAAGAAGTTTTAAAGAGAAGTGCATCTAAAATTCCATGCATAACAGTTGTATCTTTTAGCAATGTTTATTATGAGTATTCCTGTAAATTGATGTGGCTCTCTGCAAAATCAAAAGATGTTTTGGAACTTCTGAACGTAAGGCGCCAATGTAAACTCAGATTTTTGGATATAAATATGAACTTTACCGAACAAAACATACATGTATTGTGTAACATGAAGTCCTATGAGTGTCATCTGATGAAGATCATCAAAGGTCAGTGATTAATTTTATCTATATTTCTGCTTTTTGTGAATCCTCTCTTTGGCTGAAAAAATGGCTGTGTTATTCTGTGAATAGGCACTCACCTAACATAATCGTTTGGTTTGCTTTCATCGTAAAGCCTTTTTGAAATCGGACACTGTGGCTGGATTTACAACAAGTGTATCTTTAAAATGGTGTAAAATACATGTATGTTTGAGGAATTTTAATTATGGAATTTCTGTTGTTTTGAATTTGGCGCCCTGCAGTTTCACTGGCTGTTGAAGAGGTGGGACGCTACCGTCTCACGTACCCTAGAGAGGTTAATAATATGCATGTAAATCTGTCATGACTCAAAGTGGAGGAGAGATTGACTTCATCACTACTTGTTTTTGTAAGAAGTGTTGACATGCTGAATGCACCGACGTGTCTGTTTAACCCTTGTGTTGTCTTACGGGTAAAAAATGACCCACCACTATGTTTAAAAGCAGAGAAACACCCTTAAATTCTATTTTTTCAACATGAAATTTGAAGACTTTTCCTAGAATGACACCAACATTAGAAAAAGTGAAACATCGCCTTTGTTCATATTTCCATGAAAGCTGTACACCACCAGGGTACCAAGATGGTCTTAGGGTCATTTTTGACCCGGCAGTTATAAAATCATTTACACACCACAAAAACCACAAAGACACACTCACCCACACACACGCACGCACTCACACTCACTCACACACACACACACACACACACACACACACACACACACACAAAATGAGAAATTGAGATTATCTGTGCTACTGATTGAACTCAGCCAGCAGCTCCTGAAGAGGAAGATCACCATGGTTGGCACAGTAGGTAAGAACCATCCTGAGCTCCCTCTTGCAGTCCTTGCAACAAGGGGGAGAGAGGTCTTCTCATCAAAGTTTGCCTTCACCCCCACCACCACTCTAGTTTCTAACCTCCCAAAGAGGAACAAAAATGTAGTCCTCCTGAGCACACTGCACAATCAGTGATGGTGAGGACAGGAAGCCAGCCGTCATCCTGGACTACAACCACAACAAAGGAGACATGGACAACCTGGACATTTGCTAATTGCTGCTAATAAGCATCAGAGCTTGAAGCAGCATAATTACCGTGACTAAACGGTCACGTGGAATTTGACTGCCGTCATGACTCGTGACCGCCGTTGTGGCGGTAATAAGGTCACCATAACAGCCCTAGTTATTCATACACCATAGCTGCTGAAAAATGCAGGATGGTTCAGTATTATTACAGTATTATTACATTTGTGAAATCATGTTACCTTTTGTGAAGACACTAAACCACCTCCTCACACAGAACAAAACACAAGCGTATTTTCAAGCAAGTGGGTCATTATAAAAGTAGCGGGATATTCGGAGGGTTAGAATGCTGTGGGATTGTTATTAGCAGCCTTCTGTGAAATGTATTCAGGCTAAGACCTGGATGTCACATTCTGACCTTAGTTCTTTTGTTATTTCTTTGTTTTAGTATGGTCAGGGCGTGAGTTGGGTGGGTTATCTATGTTTGTGTGTCTATGTTAGTTGCTTGTGTCAGCACATTTCTTATATAGCTTCACGTTCGTTGTTCGTTTATTGTTTTGTATAGTTTGTTCAGTGTTCTCTGTTTTTACATTCATGATGAACACATACCACGCTGCGCTTTGGTCTTCCTCTCTTTCGCCCGACGAAGAACGTGACACTGGATGTCATTCAAAGCTAGACAGCACCAAATAGTCAGAGTGCCAAAATATCTCCTGTCCCCGAATACTGGGATTTTCTCCTCATCATGCATGTTAACAGAATGGAAAATAAAAAAATAAAAATACGTCCAAAGTATAGCTCACTGTTTCATTCCTCTACTCAACCCCTCAGCGAAGAAAACAAATATTTTGTTTTATTTACCCAATTTATTTCTCTTTTCTATCTACAGGTTGGAGAGACCATTGGGATTACAGAAGAGATCATGGGCTTGACTATATTAGCAGCTGGTACCTCCATTCCTGACCTAATCACCAGTGTCATTGTTGCAAGGAAGGGGCTGGGGGACATGGCTGTGTCCAGCTCTGTGGGCTCCAACATCTTTGACATCACTGTTGGGTACGCTGATGTCATCAGTACTATGACCACTCTTCTATTGAATTACTCATTTATTTTAATATCTGTTAGTTTCACATTTTGAAAGATAAGATTAACCTCACAGTGCTGGGGGAAGGTTTTACATATTACATAGTAACAGTCATATTACTTTGTTCTTATCCAATAGTGAAATTGGGATTCACTAAAACCACAATAATTACACTTGGATACCATTTTCATAACAATTATTTCCATCTATATGATAAATGCTTGCCAGACATAATATGATGTAAAAGTTCACTGAATTTTGTTTTATTCTCTAATTCGTTTGATTGAATAAGGTTTGCCCATGGGTGACATGGAAGTTCCCACTGGAAGTTCCCACAAAAAAAACACATCTAGTTGTTTCATCTAGTTATTTTTAAGTAATTGGTTTACTCAACTTTTCGGTCAAAGTGTTACCTGAACTTAAAATGTTTAGTTGGACCAAACCTAGCTCCAACATGAGAAAAGGTAGGCAAAAATTCTGTCAACTTAAAATGATGTGTTTGCTCAATTTGTCTCGTATGTTCATTCAACTAGAATTGTTTTACATTTTTATATCTTACCTAAAAAATGCCTGTGGAACTAGTTACACACACAGTGCTGTTAACATACAATGTTTTCAACTAATATATTTGATGCACATGCTTACATTGTGCATGTTAATTTATCTAGTAATTGTTATTTAACATGTCTTCAATTGGGATTTGAACTCCTATAGGTTCATAGCTTTCCGATCTTCCTGCTACGCCATCCTGTCTGTGTCAATTATCAGTTAATCAGACTATTTTATCATCATTGATTTACTTAATTAAGCTATTTTAGGTTTTTCTGTACAGTTCTCTAATGTTGGTGGGGCATACTACTCTGTTTTAATGCTGCTCCTTAATCACTGTGATAAATAAAATATGTTTTCTTGAGTGTACTTATAACAGAGCCGAGATTTACGTTGAAGTGCAACGTTTATCAATACTGTTGAGATCAGTTACCTGCCCTTTTCCATTACATAGACCATCCAGGTGAAAGCTATGATCCTTTATTGATGTCCCATGTTAAATCCACTTCATCAGTTTAGATGAAAGGATTAAAGAAAGATGTTCAAGCCTTGAGACAATTGAGACATGGTTTCGTGTATGGGTGCTATTCAGAGGGCAAATGGACAAGACAAAATATTTACAGTGCCTTCAGAAAGTATTTAATACTTTTTCCACGTTTTGCTGTGTTACAACCTGAATTTGAAATGGATTAAATTGAGATTGTTTTTGTTACTCACCTACACACAATACCCAATAATGATTAAGTGGAATTATGTTTTTTGAAAATGTCCAAATGTATTCAAATCTGAAAAGTCAATAAGTATTCAACCCCTTTGTTATGGCAAACCTAAATAAGTTCAGAAGTAATAGAATCACTCATTGTGCAATAATAGTGTTAACCATAATTGTTGAATGACTCTACCTCACCTCTGTACCCCACATATACAATTATATTGTATGTAAGGTCCCTCAGTCGAACAGTGAATTTCAAACACAGATTCAACCAAAAAAACAGGGAGGTTTTGCAATGCCTCAAAGAAGAGCACCTATTGGTAGATGAGTTTTAAAAAAGCAGACATTGAATATGCCTTTGAGCATGGTGTAGTTATTAATTAATTACACATTGGATCGTGTATCAAGCCACCCAGTCACTACAAAGTTACAGGCATCCTTCCCAACTCAGTTTCCAGAGAGGAAGGAAACCGATCAGGGATATCAACATGAGGCCAATGGTGACTTTAAAACAATTACAGATGTTAATGGCTGTGATAGGAGAAAACTGAGGATGGATCACATGCATACACACACACCCATAATAACATACGCACTGTACACACACACATACTGTATATATATATATATTTTCCAATTGGTAGTTACAGTTTTGTCCCATCGCTGCAACTCTCGTACGGACTCGGGAGAGGCGAAGGTCGAGAGCCATGTGTCCTCTGCAGTGGCAATTTTAGCATGTAAATCTTGGTGGGCCCAAAAAAAAGTGGGATGCATGCCAGCAAAGCCACTAAATAATACATAAATTGCACTCAAACGGTGCCCACAAACGACCTACATAAAGCTGTCCCAACAGCAGTCCAAACATCCTACTACTGCTACACCTGGCTATCATCGGAGCCTTGTCTGGCAGCAAAGCAGTTCATTCAGCCTCATTTACTGCCTTTTAAAAATACATCACTGATATGGCTAACTTGCTTAAACAAATGTGGTTTCTAATGACATTTGAGATGTACAAACTATGGCATAAGGGGACGACAAGTGGATAAGAGGCAAGCCGAGCTAGGACGAACGTAGGCAATATAACTATTTGTTTAGTACTTTTGAAATGTACAGCGACAGAATTCAGAACATGGGCTGTTCTTACAGTGTTCTCCCTTTACACCAAGTCAGAACCATAGGATAAATAAAGGGGGAATATAAGCAGACATGGAAAGCTCTTACTATATTGAACTCACTGAAGTCAAGTTTTCGCAGTTCCGAGTTAACAGTTGTTTTGAGCGCGGCACAAATCATGCTTCATTGACAGCATGGCCAATGTTGAATGTTTATCATTTTACACCTGTAAAAGAGCCCCTTAATCCCAGATTTGGGACCACATAGCCACTCCACTGAATAGCAGGCTAGTGATTGCTTTGCAATGCTTGCAGTTAACGTTAGGCACTGTCACTGATTCCTTCCAAACGACTCATTGTTGAATTTGCGATTTCCAACTCGTGTAATGTTTATGTCCAATGGCCGATAAGCACCGATACGTTATATCTATAATTTCTCTTCATTATTTCTCTTCATATGACAAGGATTTTCAAGTAGATTGTTGACTTGATTCACAATGATGACTGCTAGCTATAATTTTGAAAGTATGATGTTGACATCATCAGTCCAACCAAAGCTACTGTACATATAACGTGAGTTGTCGTCATTTTATCTCTGGCCAATGACCTTGAGCCTTCTTGGATAGGCACTTCTAATGTAACTCTATGGCAGCACCCAAGGGGCTAGAATTTTCTCCCCTTAGACTTGGCGGTGATGTAGTGTCTCCATGAGTGACTGAGCCAATCATGGCGCAACGCTCCGTATCTTCTGCTGGCTTGCCCCACCACCACAGAAAGAACTGAGCTAGGCTGAAACACCGGCATTTTGGAGCTGCCTTACTCAAGAAAATAAAAAAGAGACCATGTTTGTATGTGGCTTTATTAACTCTTAAAAAAAAAATATTTCTTTACATTGTTAGCAAATTGATATGTGACACGTATTCATGCCAAAATAAGGCAGTGGTCCTCCGAAACACGACCCTGCCAAGCTGCACTGCTTCTTGACACACTGCTCGCTTACCCCGGAAGCCAGCCACACCAATGTGTCGGAAGAAACACCGTACACCTGATGTCCGTGTGCATGCGCCCGACCTGCCACAGGAGTCTCTAGAGCGTTATGGGACAAGGACATCCCGGCCGGCCAAACCCTCCCCTAACCAGGACGACGATGGGCCAATTGTGCGTCGCTTCATGGGTCTCCCGGTCATGGCCGGCTGCGACACAGCCCAGGATTGAACCCGGATCTGTAGTGACTCATCAAGCACTGCAGTGCCTTAGACCGCTGCACCACTCAGGAGCCCCCAGCAATGAACTTTTTGTCCTGAATACAAAGTGATATGTTTGAGGCAAATCCAATACAACACATCATTGAGTACCACTCTCAATATTTTCAAGCATAGTGTTGGCTGCATCATGTTATGGGTATGCTTGAAATCGTTAAGGACTGTGGAGTTTTTCAGGATAAAAATAAACTGAATGGAGCTAAGCACAGAAAAAATCCTAAAGGAAAATCTGTTTCCGTCTGCTTTCCACCAGACACTGGGAGATGATTTCACCTTTCAGCAGGACTATAACCTAAAACACAAGGCTAAATCTACACTGGAGTTGCTTACCAAGAAGATAGTGAATGTTCCTGATTGGCCGGGTTACATTTTTGACTTGAATCTACTTGAAAATATATGGCAAGACCTGAAAATGGTTGTCTAGCAATGATCAACAACCAATTTGACAGAGCTCAAGGAATTTTGAAAAGAATAATCGGCAAATGTTGCACAATCCAGGTGTGGAAAGTTCTTAAAGACCCAGATAGAATCACAGCTGTAATTGCTGCCAAAGTTGCTTCTACAAAGTAGTGACTCAGAGGTGTGACTGTACATATGCAAATAAGATATTTCTGTAATTCATTTTCAAGACATTTGCAAAAATTCCTAAAAACATGTTTTCACTTTGTGTCTGTGTGTGCGTGTTTATTTTGTGTGTTTCAGCCTGCCGTTCCCATGGCTACTCTGGTCCATCATCAACAACATGCAGCCTGTGGCGGTGAGTTCTAACGGGCTGTTCTGCGCCATCGTGCTGCTGTTCGTCATGCTCATCTTTGTCATTATCTCAATTGCTGCCTGCAAGTGGCGGATGAGCAAGCTGCTGGGCTTCA
Organism: Salvelinus alpinus; assembly: GCF_045679555.1. Classification (NCBI taxonomy): domain Eukaryota; kingdom Metazoa; phylum Chordata; class Actinopteri; order Salmoniformes; family Salmonidae; genus Salvelinus; species Salvelinus alpinus. Next base: position 790,905 of record NC_092116.1, read on the forward strand.
TCATGTTCGTGCTCTACTTAGTGTTCCTGGTGGTCAGCGTTATGCTGGAAGACAAGATCATCGCCTGCCCTATATCCGTTTGAAAATCCTCTCCCTCCACTCCTGCCAGAAAGCATTCACCCCTAACACAAGATTCAAGAAGCATGGGGATGGGATGGAGGAAAGACTCCTACAAGAATGAGGCCGCAAGATATGGCTCGGCTGATTCATTGGTCGGAAGTAGATAATTATTATTATTTTATTTATTTGTGTGCGTGTAGATGGCTGGGGGTTTACATTTTTGGGGGGATGGTGGGTGGTGTATTAGCCAGGTAGAGGAACAACTATGCCATCTTATGCATGTCACCTGTTTTACTAGATCAGTTCATTCTGGACTACTCCTAGCAGATTGAGGATTCTGACCTCCTGTGGACTTTGAGGTCAGGAAGTACACAAGAGACTTCTGACAAAGCTGGCTGAGCTTGGCACAAAAGTCCAGTGTTGCCACAATATTGTTCTCAGCTTCAGGGTTGATTGTAAAAAAAACTTTTCAAATAACACTTTGGATGACCCTCTTTAACTGACTTCACTGACTGACTAGATGACTTCACTCGACTTGTCACTCCAGTGTGTGTTGTTCTAGTGAGTTTGATGATGAGCAACCCTTGGATGAAGGGATGTTGCTGATGCTCCACACAAAGCATCGGTTTGACGTAAGACTAAAATATGGTTTTGAGCCATTAACTTCTCCTCTCTTGTGTACTTAGTGACCAAGCATCAAAAGATGAAACAGTCCAAGCAGTTTTGCATGCAGAGCTGGAGATAGGAACAGATTCTTCCTAATTCATCTTGTGTTCTGTTCAAAAGCTCAAACTTTACATCCCTTCTTCCAGATGTCATTGCTCACCATGTCTCTTTGATTGACACACTAGCTATAATTACTGAAATAGTAGTAGCGTCAGTTGTACTGTCGCAGTAATATGTTCCGTAGGTGTTGGATTTGGACTCTTCCTGGGTCTTGATAGGCCTACTGATTATCTTATCCACTTCTCCACCCGCCATTGGACATAAGAGTTCATATTGTACAGAGCTTGCCATGCTTCACACGCCAATTGGTAAGGTAAACTCTATTGGAAAATGTTAACTTGGAACCCAATTCAATCAATTTGCAGAAAAGGAAAAACCGCACCACGATTGACCCAATGTTTACTCTGCAAAGGACAGATGTGGTCACACATCAATATCCAATGACTACGGACCTTATTCAGAGTTGAGATAAGCGAATGCAACTGATACTTTTGCATGAATCATTCATTCAGATCTCAATTTAGAATAACGCCAACAGTCTGCAAGAAGAAGAGTTTCTGAGTGAAACCACAGGGTAGTTTTCCTTTATCTGCACATGATTGAATCAGCCTTAATTGTAGCATCTCAGAATATATAATAGCTTACAATGTTATTCATTCTGAATAAGCAAAGCATGTGTAAACTCAGATAGGACACTCATAACCATTATGTCTATGTCAAAATAAGGTAGTAGATAAAAGAACTGGCACTCAATGTGTGAAAGAATCATACAATGATCTATTTAGATAGTGAATGTTTAGCACACTCTTGAAATTAAGACTTGAATATTCAGGCTCCTAGAGAAGTTTATAGTAGGAGGGAAATGCATGATAAAAAAATATCAGGCTGAATTGTGTTATACCTGTAAGAAATTTCTCTCAAAAAAATAATGAATTCTCAAATATTTAACATTTCGCTATTTCTTTGACACAATAGTATTAGGCTTCTATGTACAAAATGTCAACAAATATGTGTGGTTAATATCTATCAACCTTGTGCAATTTATTTTCAATTGAAAGGTGTTTTAGTCTGCATAAATGCAGTCTGTATACTCTCTGTATACAGTAATAGCAAATCAATTGAGGTTATATTACCAGTATTTTGCAGCAAACTGAAACATGCACACAGAATTATTGAATTATGTATTAAGTTAGCAATTCTCATGCAGTCATTTTCACAGTCACCCACGCTGTACTTCGAGTTAGTGTTCCTTCTTTTTATTACCATTTAACCATCGAATGACTTTTACGAAGAAGTATCAATCAACAGTAGTGAGCATGATCCTCACACAAAAATCTGCAAAAAGCCATTTTTGTTTTGTTTATACAACAAAGTGATTAGAAAACTCAACATATAACAGCATTACCTTATGTCTTTGGTTTTGAATTCAAATTCACTCCACTCAGAGGTAAAAGCCAATTCTGGAAAAGAGCCTCACAAGAAACAGTAAACTTCTAGGAACATGGACATCACAAAACCAACAGCAATATACTGTATGTACTGTATGTGTCAGGGTTAGGATCAATTATTTTATATATATATATATTTTAATGAAATTCCTCTTTTCTAAGTATTTATTTAAGCTTTATTTACATGGTGAAGAATTAGATGGGGAGGACAGGCAAGGAAGAGATAGTCTGCTGGGGTGCGGCAGGGATTAAATCCACGACTGTCAGCACGTGTGCTTTCTGCTGGGAGTTTTATCATTGGACCACAGTGTCCAATTAAATTGTAAAATTGTATTGGCCACACCCCACAGGAAGCAGAATTTGAATTGAATTTGAAATAAATGAAATAGAATTTAATTCTATAAAATTGAAATGGATAATCCATTGTACACATCCCTATAAAATATATTTATTTTGACATGGTTACCAATACCTTTTCAAATAAGCTTGATTACAACTCATAGTTCTCAAACAGTATTATTTTTGTATTTTTGTCAAGAGATGTTAACACTTTTTATGTTCACTGACATTCTGGAGTATTTGAACTAATGCATTCTGGAAAAGTATTTTTTCTGATATTTAACATATAAATTAATTATGAATTACTATAGACAACCTGACATATGATTAAAACATTTAAATTGTTTAACTTTTACTATTTTGTAGGTTGTCTATAGTAATTCATCATTATTTTACATGTTAAATATCAGGGGGAAAAAATCATTTTCCAGAATGCATTAGTTCAAATACTCCAGAATGTCAGTGAACAACAAAGTGTTAACATTTTTCCAAAAATACAAAAATAATACTGTTTGAGAACTTTTCTGTTGTAATCAAGCTTATTTGAAAATGTATCTGTATCCTTTGCTGTAATAAGTGGCAGATGCTTTTGGTAAAATATTTGTCAAAGAAATTAGACTTCAATGTTTCATCGCAGTTGAATTTCTTTGAATTGCTTTGAATTCAATTCTACTTCCTGCGAGGTGTGTCCAATTCAAATTCGAATTTCAATTCATGAGTGCAATTTAATTAAATGCAAATATTCTGAATCGACCCCAACCCTGGTATGTGTCATTGAGAATGGCATTTCCATGCATTTGACTTGATGAACTTGTCTGTCGTGACCTCACTAACCTACACATTTGGAAACTATTTCTCCTGAAATCCTCCAAAATCTCCACATGACTTACTTTCAGATATCTAAACTGTCCAAACACACCTGCATTTTCTCAGTTCAGTTTCTGTATCCTTGCAAGAATATAGTGGAAAATATGAATAACTAAATAATGTGAATGTATGAAGAAAATGCATCTGAGGAATTTGGGCTGGTTACCCATGGGTGGCACAGATTAAATGGAATTATGTATGTTAAACGTATGCATAACTCAAAAAGAATAGGGGTACTCTTTTATTTTGTAAATAGAAAATACATGTTTTTATAAGATTCCTCACTTGAACCAATCTAGAACAAAACTCCTTGGTCCATGTTTATATTGATTAACAATTTAATTTAAATAATGTTTCAATGGTAGGAAAGCGTATATCTTTCAGAATATTGATATAGTAAGCACTACCGTTCAAAAGTTTGGGGTCACTTAGAAATGTCCTTGTTTTCCATGAAAACATACATGAAATGAGTTGTAAAATGAATAGGCAATATAGTTAAGACGTTGATAAGGTTATAAACAATGTTTTTTAATTGAAATAATAATTGTGTCCTTCAAACTTTGCTTTCGTCAAAGAATCCTCCATTTGCAGCAATTACAGCCTTGCAGACCTTTGGCATTCTAGTTGTCAATTTGTTGAGATAATCTGAAGAGATTTCACCCCATGCTTCCTGAAGCACCTCCCACAAGATGGAATGGCTTGATGGGCACTTCTTACGTACCATACGGTCAAGCTGCTCCCACAACAGCTCAATAGGTTTGAGATCCAGTGACTGCTGGCCACTCCATTATAGACAGAATACCAGCTGACTAATTCTTCCCTAAATAGTTATTGCATAGTTTGGAGCTGTGCTTTGGGACATTGTCCTGTTGTAGGAGGAAATTGGCTCCAATTAAGCACCGTCTACAGGGTATGGCATGGCGTTGCAAAATGGAGTGATAGCCATCCTTCTTCAATATCCCTTTTACCATGTACAAATCTCCCACTTTACCGCCACCAAAGCACCCCAAGACCATCACATTGCCTCCACCATGCTTAACAGGTGGCGTCAAGCGCTCCTCCAGCATCTTTTAAAAAATTCAGCATCTCACGAATGTTCTTCTTTGTCATTCGAACACCTCAAACTTAGATTTGTCTGTCCATAACACTTTTTTTACAATCTTCCTCTGTCCAGTGTCTGTGTTCTTTTGCCCATCTTAATCTTTTATTTTTATTGGCAACTCTGAGATATGTCTTTTTCTTTGCAACTCTGCCTAGAAGGCCAGCATCCCGGAGTCGCCTCTTCACTGTTGACGTTGAGACTGGGGGGTGCGGGTACTATTTAATGAAGCTGCCAGTTGAGGACTTGTGAGGTGTCTGTTTCTCAAACTAGACACTCTAATGTACGTGTCCTCTTGCTCAGTTGTGCACTGGGTCCTCCAACTCTTTCTATTCTGGTTAGAGCCAGTTTGTACTGTTCTGTGAAGGGAGTAGTACACAGCGTTGTACCAGATCTTCAGTTTCTTGGCAATTTCTTTCATGGAATAGCCTTCATTTCTCAGAACAAGAATAGACTGACGAGTTTCAGAAGAAAGTCCTTTGTTTCTGGCCATTTTGAGCCTGTAATCGAACCCACAAATGCTGATGCTCCAGATACTCAACTAGTCTAAAGAAGGCCAGTTGTATTGCTTCTTTAATGAGCACAACAGTTTTCAGCTGTGCTAACATAATTGCAAAATGATTTTCTAATGATCAATTAGCCTTTTAAAATTATGAACTTGGATTAGCTAACACAACGTGCCATTGGAACACAGGAGTGATGGTTGCTGATAATGGGCCTCTGTACGCCTATGTAGATATTCCAAAAATCTGCAATTTCCAGCTACAATAGTCATTTACAACTTTAACAATGTCTACACTGTATTTCTGATCAATTTTATGTTATTTTAATGGACAAATAATTTGCTTTTCTTTCAAAAACAAGGAAATGTTTAAGTGACCCCAAACGTTTGAATGGTAGTTACCATACTATTTCAAAAAAACTATCAAATATGAAGTCAACCTTATACACTTCAAGGATTGACTATTATAATGCTGGATTGGTTTTCTGGAGACTTCCCCTGTGTGTTTGCCCCATTTATGCATTGTTTGCTGGTATAAAAGATGAGGGCTTTAGATACCACATTGCCTCCTGATAGTCTACAAGTATGCTACTTATTTATTTGTTTATTACCACACCTGTCTTTAAAGTGTAGGCGCCAAAGTCAAGGGGCAGATTGGGCTATCACTCCCAATGGACCATTTCCTCTCCCATGCACGCAGGCGCACACATGAAATCACAAGTTGGAAAGCCAATATATACATCTTAAGTACACCCTCATTCACATTCAGATAATAAGATAAGATGTTTTCCACACACACTTTTTTCTCATCTTCGCTAAACAGTGCCCATTGCCTTATCCTGTAGTACGATCCAGAGAAAAGGAGAACTGTGTCTGTGTGGCTAGAATACAGTACATGAGTCAGGCATATTCTGTCATTGAGGCCCTCCTACCCACACTCTCATTAGTCTTGCCTCACCTCACCACTTGTTCTTACCCTTTTTTTCTTAGGTGGGGGTCAATTGCTTGAGTTCACACTTCCCCAACCTTAGCGAAACTGCCATTTCATGTTGCGCTTTTCATTCATCCTCACTTCTCCAGCTTCCCTTATGTCTGCTGTCAAAGGTGCTGTATGCATAAAGTATTCTGAAAGGCTCCTGTCAAAGAATCTTGTATGAGCAAAGGCAAAGTTGTATGGAATATTTGTGTACAAGCATGAATGATGAGCTAAAAATGCAAAAACAATCGGTTTAGCATGTGAAACACATTGAGTGCAGATTATAGGGTATAAGTCGACCACTAATACACATTTTTGCACTGTAAATGTACATGTTTTTATTTTATTGGTGTTAATGTAAGATTTATTTATTTAAGGTGTACATAATATACAGACAAATGAACTATATAATCTATATGTGTAAAATAACTATGTAAAACTGTAAAACACAAAGTATCTATTACAATGAATAAAGGTAACAAAGAAATTATTCAAACTTGATGTCTGTTTTATTTTCCATTATGTTAAAGCTACAGTCGGGATTGGAAAAACAACAAAACAGTCACCCTGCCACTTGTTTTGGTAAACAGCTGAGGGATGGGGGTACAGAAATGTAACCACTCTCAAGTTCATAAATGGGTCCCTAGATATGGTTCAGGCCACTGCATATGGCACATGAAGAGTTCCCCTGCCTGCGTAGGATCGAATACTGCCCCTACCGACCTTCTTACCTCTGTATCTCCTATCTATCTCCCCCTAATTCATTTATGTCACTGTCCCCCCAAAGAAATCATGAAAAAAAAGAAATCATAGATGGAGATTAAAATGATCGTTTTTAACCATGACCGGAATTCAATTAAAAGCGCACTGCACCAGGGTTAGTCTCAATTCGAATTGAAGTCAGTCAATTGTGGAAGTAAATTACCCCCCAAAATCGAATTATATTATTGAAAAATAGACATATTTAAAAAAAATCTCATTAAACTGAAAAAGAAAGGGCATTTATTTGAAGTTTTTCCATTTTTTAATTTCAATTCAAACTGAGCCCAACCGTGCACTGCACTGTCGAAAATGTGACTTTCAAAAGTCCAGTGCAATGCGCTTGTCGACAACTCGCCTTTTATCGAATCCCGGCCCATATTACATTTTTAGATATACAGTATATATACAATATTATTACTATCCTAGAGCGTGCAGATTGTTCAAATAACACAAAATGTAAAACGGCATATTGTGATTTTACAAATGGAAAAACTGGATTCGTAATGTAGGTTTTATACAAAATATCAGGTAAACTCCAGCAGAATGAGAAACAAGCTTAACAGACTCAAAACAAGGAAGCCATGCCTAAAATCAGCCATATCAACACCCTTCTTGTCAATTTAACAGGTCCATGTTGCTGCTGTCAATTGTGAGCAGCGCATTTAAAGTGGTTCCTCCTTTAAAAGTTGTGAGCTTACCCAGCATCATGGCTTCATTGCTCCAGACCACAGCAAGGGGGAGTTAGAGCACTCATTATGCATTTGGGTCCCAAGGTTTTTATATGACCAATCATATCGAGTGACAAATGACGAATTTGACGTGAGCCCTGGTGACGAAGTCCCTGGTGATTTTCTTCAGCAAAGATGGCTGACAAAACATTATGGTGGAAGGAAATGTAAGCAATTATAACGTCATATCGAGTCAAGCAAAACATTTACAATTGAGAGGAATATGTTAGTTAATGTAGAGACAAACGATTGTGCATATTTTTTTGTCATAAAGTTAATTTACGAAAATCGCTACATAGCAAGTTTTTTTCTTCAGTCATATCCAATACCAGATGTATCAAACTCCATTGTTTGAATGTTGCTGTGTCTGCATGTATGGATTACAATTTTACACTTCAACAGTGTTTACCACTCCTGCTCCTGGGACATCAATGATTACATATTGTAACTATGCAATAGACTAGAAACATGATTTAAATAAAGGCTGATTTGTAATTCATATAGACAGAATAAAAAACAGTACATCCTGCCAGCACACCCACAAGCGAGCCACTCAGGAGGAGAATGACGCGTGGAAGAGAGCGAGGAACGAGATGGGAGTAACAATCCAGGCTATTTTCTCTGAGACGGGTATAATAATGTAATGAAACAAGCAGGGAGTCCATCACGCTAACTTCTGACCTACTGGAGTTGTGATACAGTGAATTATAAGTGAAATAATCTGTCTGTAATCAATTGTTGGAAAAATGACTTGTGTCATGCACAAAGTAGATGTCCTAACTGAAAAATGAGTTTTAATGACTTCAACCTAAGTGTATGTAAACTTCAGACTTCAACTGTAGGTCCTAAACCAATTTAGAACTGGACCAGATAGGCAAACCCACCTCTCCAGTCTGTCCATAAGGACATCTTGGTCAACAGAGTCGAATGTAGCACTCAAATCCAAGAGTACAAGGACAGAGATGTTTGGCATCTGTGTTGTCTCTAAGATCATTTACCACTTAAACTAAGTCTGTCTCTGTACAGTGTTGGGCACAAAAAACAGATTGGAATTTAAAAATACAGTTAGCACTTAAGTAATTATTTAGCTGTTTGAACACCAATTTCTCCAGAATTTTGCTTAAGGATGGAAGGTTGGAGATTGACCGAAAATTGCTAAGAGCTGAAGAATCTGAACTCAACACAAAAATAAACGTCCTCTCACTGTCAACTGCGTTAATTCTCAGCAAACTTAACATCTGTAAATACCCCAGGTGGTGATGGTAGGTAGCAACACATCTGCCACGCTAATCCTCAACACTGGTGCTCCCCAGGGGTGTGTGCTCAGCCCCCTCCTGTACTCCTTGTTCACCCACGACTGCATGGACAGGCACGACTCCAACACCATCATTAAGTTTGCAGACGACACAACATTGGTAGGCCTGATCACAGACAACGACGAGACAGCCTATAGGGAGGAGGTCAGAAACCTGGCCGGGTGGTGCCAGTATAAAAACAACCTATCCCTCAACGTTACCAAGACTAAGGAGAAGATTGTGGACTACAGGAAAAGGAGGACCGAGCATCGACGGGGCTGTAGTGGAGCAGGTTGAGAGTTTTTCAAGTTCCTTGGTGTCCACATCAACAACAAACTAGAATGGTCCAAACACACCAAGACAGTTGTGAAGAGTGCACGACAAAGCCTATTCCCCCTCAGGAAACGAAAAAAGATTTGGCATGGGTCCTGAGATCCTCAAAAGGTTCTACAGCTGCAACATCGAGAGCCTCCTGACTGGGTGCATCACTGCCTGGTACGGCAATTGCCCAGCCTCTGACCGCAAGGCACTACAGAGGGTAGTGCGTATGGCCCAGTACATCACTGGGGCAAAGCTGCCTGCCATCCAGGACCTCTACACCAGGCGGTGTCAGAGGAAGGCCCTAAAAATTGTCAAAGACCCCAGCCACCCCAGTCGTAGACTGTTCTCTCTACTACCGCATGGCAAGCGGTACCGGAGTGCTAAGTCTAGTACAAAAAGGCTTCTCGACAGTTTTTACTCCCAAGCCTTAAGACTCCTGAACAGGTAATCAAATGGCTACCTGGACTATTTGCATTGTGTCCCCCCCCCCCCAACCCCTCTTTTTACGCTGCTGCTACTCTGTTTATCATATATGCATAGTCACTTTAACTATACATTCATTAACATACAACCTCAATTGGGCCAACCAACCAGTGCCCCTGCACATTGGCTAAACGGGCTATCTGCATTGTGTCCCGCCACCCACCACCCGCCAACCCCTCTTTTACACTACTGCTACTCTCTGTTCATCATATATGCATAGTCACTTTAACCATATCTACATGTACATACTACCTCAATCAGCCTGACTAACCGGTGTCTGTATGTAGCCTCGTTACTTTTATAGGCTCGCTATTGTATATAGCCTGTCTTTTTACTGTTGTTTTATTTCTTAAATTACCTATTGTTCACCTAATACCTTTTTTTGCACTGTTGGTTAGAGTAAGTAAGCATTTTACTGTAAGGTCTACATCTGTTGTATTCGTCGCACGTGACAAATAAACTTTTATTTTATTTTATTTATTTGTATGAACATAAGATTCAACAACTGAGACATGAACTGAACAAGTTCCACAGACATGTGACTAACAGAAATGGAATAATGTGTCCCTGAACAAAGTCGGGGTCAAAATCAAAAGTAACAATCAGTTTCAGGTGTTGCCAGCAGCTGCATTAAGTACTGCAGTGCATCTCCTCTTCGTGGACTGCACCAGATTTACCAGTTCTTGCTGTGAGATGTTACCCCATTCTTCCACCAAGACACCTGCAAGTTCCCAGACATTTTTGGGGGGAATGGCCCTAGTCCTCACCCCCTGACCCAACAGGTCTTAGACGTGCTCAATGGGATTGAGATCCGGGCCCTTCGCTGGCCATGGCAGAACACTGACATTCCTGTCTTGCAGGAAATCATGCACAGAATGAGCAGTATGGCTGGTGGCATTGTCATGCTGGGGGATCATGTCAGGATGAGCCTGCAGGAAGGGTACCACATGAGGGAGGAGGATGTCTTCCCTGTAACGCACAGCGTTGAGTTTGCCTGCAATGACAACAAGCTCAGTCCGATGATGCTGTGACACACCGCCCCAGACCATGACTGACCCTCCACCTCCAAATCTATCTCGCTCCAGAGTACAGGCCTCGGTGTAACGCTCATTCCTTCTTTCGACAATGAATGCGAATCCGACCATCACCTCTGGTGAGACAAAACCGCGACTCGTCAGTGAAGAGCCCTTTTTGCCAGTCCTGTCTAGTCCAGCGACTGGTGAGGACCTGCCTTATAAAAAGGCATACAAGCCCTCAGTCTCACCTCTCTCAGCCTTATGCGGACAGTCTGAGCACTGATGGAGGGATTGTGCATTCCTGGTGTAACTCGGGCAGTTGTTGTTGCCATCCTGTAGCTGTCCCGCAGGTGTGATGTTCGGATGTACCGATCCTGTTATCTTTGAAAGACAGGGTCCTGAAAAAGGGACATTTCTTTTTTTGCTGAGTTTAGGTTACTTCAGAAGGGGTTTCACCATAGAAGTTTTTAGTGAAGTCGGGAAAGTGCCTGTGAACAGGGATTGACTAACAAAAGATTGCACTTCAGATATGCAATAAACAACTGTTTCGAAGAAAGTAGTGGGGATAGGATCGAGAAGGCAGGTAGAAGGCTTAAATTGTGATACACTACATGTGGACACCTGCTCGTTGAACAATACATTCTTTGTTTTAATTTAACCTTTATTTAACTAGGTAAGACAGTTAAGAACAAATTGTTATTCATAATGACGGCCTCCCAGGGAACAATGGGTTTACTACCTTGTTCAGGGGCAGAACAACATATTTTTACCTTATCAGTTCAGGGATTACCTGCTGCCCCAGGGCACTGATATGGAGTTGGTCCCCCTTTTGCTGCTATAACAGCCTCCATGCCTTCTGTGAAGGCTTTTCACTAGATGTGTCACACCCTGATCTGTTTCACCTGTTTTGTGCTTGTCGCCACCCGCCACCAGGTGTCTCCCATTTGTCCCCATTATCGCCTGTGTATTTATACCTGCGTTTTCTGTTTGTCTGTTGCCAGTTCATCTTGTCCCGTCAAGTCCTACCAGCATGTTGCCTGTGCTCTAGTGTTCCCAGTTCTGACTTGGATGCCTCTCCCGATCCTGCCTGCCGTCATGGACCTGCCTGACTTTGATTTGGATTACGACTTTTTGCCTGCCTTGACTTACCTTTTGCCAGCCCCGTGTACTGTAATAAACTCTGAGACTCGTACTATCTGCCTCCTGTTTCTGCATCTGGGTCTTAGGCTGAGCTGTGATAAGATGTTGGAACATTGCTGTGGGGACTTGATTCCATTCAGCCACAAGAACATCAGTGAGGTTGGGTACTAATGTTAAGCAATTAGGCCTGGCCAGCAGTTGGCGTTCCAATTCATCCCAAAGGTGTTCGATCGGGTTGAGGTCAGTGCTCTGTGCAGGCCAGTCAAGTTCTTCCACACCGATCTTGACAAACCATTTCTACATTGACCTCGCTTCGTGCACAGGGTCATTGTCATGCTGAAACAGCAAAGGGCCTTCCCCAACTGTTGCCACGAAGTTGGAACCACAGAATGTTTTAGAATGTCATTGTATGCTGTAGCGTTAATATTTCCCTTCACTGGAACTAAGTGGCCTGGCCCGAACCATGAAAAACAGTCCCAGATAATTATTCCTCGACAATTATTCCTCAAACTTTACAGTTGGCACTATGCTTGGGGGCAGGTAATGTTCTCCTGGCATCCGCCAAACCCAAATTCATCTGTTGGACTGCCAGATGGTGAAGCGTGATTCATCACTCCAGAGTCCAATGGCAGTGAGCTTACAACACTCCAGCTGACGCTTGGCATTGCGCATGCTGATCTTAGGCTTGTCTGTGGATGCTCAGCCATGAAAACCCATTTCATTAAGATCCCGACAAACAGTTTTTGTGCTGACATTGCTTCCAGAGGCAGTTTGGAACTTGGTGGTGAGTGTTGCAACCGAGGACAAACGATTTTTACACACTACGCTTTTCAGCACTCAGCGGTTCGGTTCTATGAGCTTGTGTCACCTACCACTTCACGGTTTAGCCGTTGTTGCTCCTACACATTTCCACTTCACAATTACAGCACTTATAGTTGACCGGGGCACCTCTAGCAGGGCAGAAATTTTATGGACTGACTTGTTGGAAAGGTGGCATCCTATGACAGTGCCACGTTGAAAGCCCCATTGAAAGTCACTGAGCTCTTCAGTAAGGCCATTCTATTGCCAATGTTTGTCTATTGAGATTGTGTGACTGTGTGCTCGATTTTATACACCTGACAGCAACGGGTGTGGCTGAAATAACCAAATCCACTAATTTGAAGGGTGTCCTCATACTTTTGTATACATACAGTGCCTTGCGAAAGTATTCATCCTCCATGGCATTTTTCCTATTTTGTTTTCTTACAACCTGGAATTAAAATTGATTTTGGGGGGGTTGTATAATTTGATTTACACAACACGCCTACCACTTTGAAGATGCAAAATATTTTTTATTGTGAAAAAACAAGAAATAAGAAAAATTTAAAAATTACAATTTGAGTGTACCCTCCCCCCAAAGTCAATACTCTGTAGAGCCACCTTTTGCAGCAATTACAGCTGCAAGTCTCTTGGGGTATGTCTCTAAGCTTAGCACATCTAACCACAGGGATTTTTTCGCATTCTTCAAGGCAAAACTGCTCCAGCTCCTTCAAGTAGGATGTGTTCCGCTGGTGTACAGCAATCTTGAAGTCATACCACAGATTCTAAATTGGATTGAGGTCTGGGCTTTGACTAGGCCATTCCAAGACATTTAAATGTTTTCCCTTAAACCACTCGAGTGTTGCTTTAGCAGTATGCTTAGGGTCATTGTCCTGCTGGAAGGTGAACCTCCGTCCCAGTCTCAAATCTCTGGAAGACTGAAACAGGTTTCCCTCAAGAATTTCCCTGTAATTTAGCGCCATCCATCATTCCTTCAAATCTAACCAGTTTCCCAGTCTCTGCCAATAAAAAAACATCACCACAGCATGATGCTGCCACCACCATGCTTCACTGTGGGGATGGCATTGTCGGGGTGATGAGAGGTGTTGGGTTTGCGCCAGACATAGCATTTTCCTTGATGGCCAAAAAGCTACATTTTAGTCTCATCTGACCAGAGTACCTTCTTCCATATGTTTGGAGAGTCTCCCACACGCCTTTTGGCGAACACCAAAAGTGTTTGCTTATTTTTTTCTTTGCTTTCTTTTTTTCTGGCCACTCTTCTGTAAAGCCCAGCTCTGTGGAGTTTACAGCTTAAAGTGGTCCTATGGACAGATACTCCAATCTCTGCCGTGGAGCTTTGCATCTCCTTCAGGGTTATCTTTGGTCTCTTTGTTGCCTCTCTGATTAATGCCCTCCTTTCCTGGTCCGTGAGTTTTGGTGGGCGGCCCTCTCTTGGCATGTTTGTTGTGGTGCCATATTCTTTCAATTTTTTATTAATGGATTTAATGGTACTCCGTGGGACGTTCAAAGTTTCATTTTTTTTTTGTCCCTGACCTGTTTGGAGAGCTCCTTGGTCTTCATGGTGGCGCTTGCTTAGTGGTGTTGCAGACTCTGGGGCCTTTCAGGACAGGTGTATATATACTGAGCTCATGTGACAGATCATGTGACACTTATATTGGACACAGGTGGACTTTATTTAACTAATTATGTGACTTCTGAAGGTAATTGGTTGCACCGGATCTTATTTAGGGGCTTCATAGCAAAGGGGGTGAACACATATGCACGCACCACTTTTCCAAGTTTTTTTTAACAAGTAAAAAAAAAAAAATTACTTCACCAATTTTGATTATTTTATGTATGTCCATTACATGAAATCCAAATAAAATTCCAATTAAATTACAGGTTGTAATGCAACAAAATAAGAAAAATGCCAAGGGGGATGAATACTTTTGCAAGGCACTGTAGTGTATCACATTCCTGAGTATGTCTGTGTCAACCAGGGAAAATAAATCCAATGTGCCTTTGTGGGGTAGGCTAGGGCACATATCAAACTTCTCATCTGGTCTTGCTTGACTGATAACCAATTTTAGGTTGGGTATCTCTGAAATATTCCGCAAACTCATCACATTTAGATGTGGAGGAAAGTTCACATACTGTAGGTTTGCGGGGGTAGGATTTATCAGGCCATCAATGTTTGAGAAGAGCACTCTCAAATTATTCTGATTAGTAAATGATTAATTTGGAAAAAATTAGCCCGTCTGGCTTTTCTACTTACCTTTTTATACTGTACATTTCAAGTTGATCTTTCAGAAAATGATAATGGACCTGCAACTTTTTGCTATTTTTCAATTGACTATAATGGGGGATCCTTCTTTCTTTTTTTCTTTTCTTTTTTAAATATTTTTTAAAATAAATTTTACCCCCTTTTCTCCCTAATTTTCGTGGTATCCAATCGCTAGTAATTACTATCTTGTCTCATCACTACAACTCCCGTACGGGCTCGGGAGAGACGAAGGTCGAAAGTCATGCGTCCTCCGAAGCACAACCCAACCAAGCCGCACTGCTTCTTAACACAGCGCGCCTCCAACCCGGAAGCCAGCCGCACCAATGTGTCGGAGGAAACACCGTGCACCCGCCCCCCTTGGTTAGCGCGCACTGCGCCCGGCCCGCCACAGTAGTCGCTGGAGCGCGATGAGACAAGGATATCCCTACCGGCCAAACCCTCCCTAACCCGGACGACGCTAGGCCAATTGTGCGTCGCCCCACAGACCCCCCGGTCGCGGCTGGCTGCGACAGAGCCTGGGCGCGAACCCAGAGACTCTGGTGGCACAGCTAGCGCTGCGATGCAGTGCCCTAGACCACTGCGCCACCCGGGAGGCCCTGATCCTTCTTTCTTTATATAGTGCATTCAGAAAGCATCAGACCCCTTGACTTTTCTACATTTTGTTACGTTCCAGCCTTATTCTGAAATATATTCAATTGTTTTTTCCTCCTCATCAATCTACACACAATACCCCATAATGACAAAGCAAAAACAGTAAAAATTTTATTTTAGCACATTTATAAAAAAATAATAACACATCACATTTACATAAGTATTCAGACTCTTTACTCAGTACTTTGTTTAAGCACGTTTTACAGTGATTACAGCCTCAAGTCTTCTTGGGTATGACGCTACAAGCTTGGCCCACCTGTATTCGGGGAGTTCCACCCATTCTTCTCTGCAGATCCTCTCATGCGCTGTGAGGTTGGATGGGGAGCGTCGCTGCACAGCTATTTCCAGGTATCTCCAGAGATGTTTGATCAGGTTCAAGTCCGGGCACTGGCTGGGTGCACTTAAGGACATTCAGAGACTTGTCCTGAAGCCACTCCTGCAGTGTTTTGGCTGTGTGCTTAGGGTCGTTGTCCTGTTGGAAGGTGAACCTTCGTCCCAGTCTGAGGTCTAGAACAGGTTTTCATCAAGGATCTCTTTGTACTTTCCCTCAATCCTGACTAGTCTCCCAGTCCCTGCTGCTGAAAAACAGCCCCACAGCATGATTCTGCCACATTTACATTTACATTTAAGTCATTTAGCTGACGCTCTTATCCAGAGCGACTTACAAATTGGAAAGTTCATACATATTCATCCTGGTCCCCCCGTGGGGAATGAACCCACAACCCTGGCGTTGCAAGCGCCATGCTCTACCAACTGAGCCACACGGGACCGTGCCACCACGGTGCCACCACCATGCTTCATCATAAGGATGATGACAGGTTTCCTCCAGACGTGATGCTTGGCATTCAGGCCAAAGAGTTCAATCTTGGTTGCATCAGACCAGAGTCCTTTAGGTGTCTTTTGGCAACATCTGGTGCTGCAGACATGGTTGTCCTTCTGGAAGGTTCTCCCGTCTCCACAGAGGAACTCTGGAGCTCTGTCAGAGGGACCATGAGGTTCTTGGTCACCTCCCTGACTAAGGCCCTTCTCCCCTGATTGCTCAGTTTGGCTGGGCAGCCAACTCTAGGAAGAGGCCACTGTATGCTTGGGGATCTTCAATGTTGAATAATTTTTTTGGTACACTTCCCCAGGGCTGTGCCTCGACACAATCCTGTCTCGGAGCTCTACGGACAATTTCTTCAACCTCATGGCTTGGTTTTTGCTCTGACATGCACTGTCAACTGTGGGACCTTATAGACAGGTGTGTGCCTTTCCAAATCATGTCCAATCAATTGAAATGACCACAGGTGGACTCCAATCAAGTTGTAGAAACATCTCAAGGATGATCAATGGAAACAGGATGCACCTGAGCTCAATTTTGAGTCTCATAGCAAAGGGTCTGAATGCTTATGTAAATAAGGTATCTGTTTTTTATTTGTTATAATTTGCACAAAAAAAACGTTCATTATGGGGTATTGTGTTTAGATTGATGAGGATTTTGTATTTAATCTATTTCAGAATAAGGCTATAACGTAACAAAATGTGGACAAAGGAAGGGGTCTGAATACTTTACGAGTATACTGTACAACAGCCCGCAGTACACCCGTCGACTTTGAACTTCAGAGCTTCAATGAGAGGGGGCAGATCAGTTGCACATTTGCCAGGTAACTACATCAGGGGTGTATTCACTAGGAACCAAACAGAACCAAACGGCAGCAAACGAAACGGGGAGGAACCTACCTGAATTTGTCTTGTTTTTGTTGCAAAACGCAACTGTTTGCAACGGTTTTGGACTAATTATTACACCCCATGATATAGGATGTGATTGGAGATGAAGCGCACATCAACCATAACAAACCATAAGATTGATACTACAAATACATTTATTTACAGTTCTATTTAGTCTACATAATTCAGAAGTTGTGACTGAACCTACTGGCTATTGTAGTGCCTATCCTTACTCTACCTTAAAGGGCAAATGTCCTGAGGAGGGATGGAACGAGAGCACAACAGAACTCTTCCTGAATGAACTGGCTGTGATGGACAGCAACAACTTCTTGGGAAACTGTGGTGTTGGTGAGAGGGAGGGCAGAGTGGCCTCTAGTTTGGTGGCCCGAAGACATTACAGGTTCTTATTAACTGTTGCTTTTCAAAGTAAAGGAATTTTCTATTGCTTTGTTAAATTCCAAGTAGCCATCTGTTTTGTCATTCATGTTCAGTGGAGTCATGATCATGAGATCTGTGTGTGTTGTTTTATACAGGTTAATACATGGGATAGGACGATCTGGTGACATCGCTGCAACTCAACCCAAGGCTGCAGGTTCCAGTCTGCTGAGCAAGCTGACTAATTCAGTTGTGCTGGACGATTTAAAACTCTCAGGTGTGTAACTACTCTACAGTAGTTACTACAGCTCTCCGAGCTGGGCATCTCCGGCGCGGCCCACGCTTGGATTGCGTCCTACCTGACAGGTCGCTCCTACCAGGTGGCGTGGCGAGAATCTGTCTCCGCACCACGTGCTCTCACCACTGGTGTCCCCCAGGGCTCTGTTCTAGGCCCTCTCCTATTCTCGCTATACACCAAGTCACTTGGCTCTGTCATATCCTCACATGGTCTCTCCTATCATTGCTATGCAGACGACACACAATTAATCTTCTCCTTTCCCCCCTCTGATAACCAGGTGGTGAATCGCATCTCTGCATGTCTGGCAGACATATCAGTGTGGATGACGGATCACCACCTCAAGCTGAACCTCGGCAAGACGGAGCTGCTCTTCCTCCCGGGGAAGGACTGCCCGTTCCATGATCTCGCCATCACGGTTGACAACTCCATTGTGTCCTCCTCCCAGAGTGCTAAGAACCTTGGCGTGATCCTGGACAACACCCTGTCGTTCTCAACTAACATCAAGGCGGTGACCCGTTCCTGTAGGTTCATGCTCTACAACATTCGCAGAGTACGACCCTGCCTCACGCAGGAAGCGGCGCAGGTCCTAATCCAGGCACTTGTCATCTCCCGTCTGGATTACTGCAACTCGCTGTTGGCTGGGCTCCCTGCCTGTGCCATTAAACCCCTACAACTCATCCAGAACGCCGCAGCCCGTCTGGTGTTCAACTTTCCCAAGTTCTCTCACGTCACCCCGCTCCTCCGCTCTCTCCACTGGCTTCCAGTTGAAGCTCGCATCCGCTACAAGACCATGGTGCTTGCCTACGGAGCTGTGAGGGGAACGGCACCTCCGTACCTTCAGGCTCTGATCAGGCCCTACACCCAAACAAGGGCACTGCGTTCATCCACCTCTGGCCTGCTCGCCTCCCTACCTCTGAGGAAGTACAGTTCCCGCTCAGCCCAGTCAAAACTGTTCGCTGCTCTGGCACCCCAATGGTGGAACAAACTCCCTCACGACGCCAGGTCAGCGGAGTCAATCACCACCTTCCGGAGACACCTGAAACCCCACCTCTTTAAGGAATACCTAGGATAGGATAAAGTAATCCTTCTAACCCCCCCCCCCCTTAAAAGAGTTAGATGCACTATTGTAAAGTGGTTGTTCCACTGGATATCATAAGGTGAATGCACCAATTTGTAAGTCGCTCTGGATAAGAGCGTCTGCTAAATGACTTAAATGTAAATGTAAATGTAAATGTAACTAAGATTGCATTTTGCCTACTGATAAATATATGACAGTGATGGACACCTCCAGTTCTGTAGTAGAGCTACACTATGTGCACACTTTTGTTCCTAGCTTGTTTGCTATTGTGTATGTTTACAGGTGTGCAAAGTGTGGCCAGTTGCTTTGTAGTTCCAATGGCAACCGGGATGAGCCTGACACTGTTCTTCCTAACACTTCGCCACAAGAGACCAAAGGCGCGCTACATCATCTGGCCCCGCACTGACCAGAAGTCCTGCTTCAAAGCCATGATCACTGCAGGTTAAGTACTAGCATGACCCTGTTCAATACCACTCTCTGTAACATTATAAAAGTATGTTATGCCCTACAGTTTTTTGTACTCCCCATTCCTGCTCTAGATGCACCTATCAGTTCAGATAGTTTTGAAAATGACTTAACTTTTCTAAGAGATGCCTAACATGCATGCTATTCTTGACTCGTAGGGCCTAACTTTTGCAGAGTGTGACACGCTCCCGTGACACGTTCATTCATCCCTGCTTAGTGCAACATTTCTCTCTGTTTCTATTTTCAAGAATTCGGCGCACGGCTCATACATGAAAACACTTAATAAAGTATCTTGCGCTCTGCTCATGCCGGCAAACGTTACACGTCCACTTTAGGAGCTAAAATCCTACAGTTTTTTGCGCTACCCCACTGTAGCTCCCCTGCAAGGCAACTCCCAACATTGACCACTCTTGCTCGTTGTAACCATGAACAGGGTTTGAACCAGTGGTGGTTGAGAACATTTTGGAGGGCGATGAGCTGGGAACAGATCTGGAGTCGGTGGACTGTAAGATGCAAGAGCTGGGAGCAGAGAACATCCTTTGTGTCCACTCCACTACTTCTTGCTTTGCCCCACGTGTCCCCGACAGGTATACCTAGTCCTTAAGCCATCCAATCATGGTTAAATAGAGCTGTAACAAATAAAATGTCCATGTCCAATTATCATGCGCTATTATAACTGGTATCACTGGAAACAAATGTTATTTGTATAATCTGCATACTGTTTATTATATAGTCTACTTCATGACATTACTGACAGAAGCATACTTCCATAT
Organism: Salvelinus alpinus; assembly: GCF_045679555.1. Lineage (NCBI taxonomy): Eukaryota > Metazoa > Chordata > Actinopteri > Salmoniformes > Salmonidae > Salvelinus > Salvelinus alpinus. The sequence continues at coordinate 811,096 of NC_092116.1, forward strand.
TATTACAGTGTATGTTGGGTGAAGATTACCAGGGCGTTATTTGATAATGACTTTCCTCTGTTCTGGCAGATTGGAGGAGCTAGCCACTATGTGTGGCAAATATGACATCCCACATGTTGTCAACAATGCTTATGGAGTGCAGTCATTCAAGTGTATGCACCTTATTCAGCAGGTACTACTGCTCCAACTCCTCTTTCATAAATCCTACAAAATCATATTTTTCCTTTCCATAGGCATAGCAAAGTTAGGTTATTTTCATAATCTCTTTAGGGCGCTCGTGTTGGAAGAATCGATGCCTTTGTACAAAGCTTGGACAAAAACTTCATGGTTCCAGTAGGTGGTGCCATAATTGCTGGTTTCAATAAGTATTTTATTCAGGAGATCAGCAGAATGTATCCAGGTTAGTGCTGTTTCATATCACTAAGGGCCATATGTGCTTGAACCAAGCCTGCAACCTTTTTGTGTAAAGTTGCTATTATCTAGATTACTAGTTTACTGTTATCATAGGGCTCATCTAGTGTAATTGTTCCGCCAGCCCTCAGTGTCTCTGTGCTCTGTTGTATTCCTGTGTGTCTGTATTGTCTCTGTCTGTCTTATGCTGGTGACACGTTCCATTTCCCCTCTGAAATATTGGACGTTTGTTCATTTTGGTAGCTCAGGGTCTCGATCTAATGCCCATCCTGGGGAAGCTACTTGGCGTGCTGGATTATATTCCAGCACTAATGCCAGTTTCAAATAATCAACATGTCATGAAATCCGGTATGTTAGTGCTAGGCTACAATAAAGACCTGCATGTGGCTAGTATGTGTTGTAGTAGGATATGCTGCCTAAAAGATGAGAATAAAATAAACAGAAATGTTAATTTGCAACTATTTCAAGTGACTGCTGGTCCCCTTTTTTCCTTGTTATGTGATTGACTGTTGACTTCAAGCGTCCTTTCTCTGTTTTTACTTAGGAATATAGATTTGTGTGCATTCCTTTCCTTTTACCTGTAATAACGTTCTCTAGGATTGGAGTTGGAGACCACTGGGCTAGATTTGGGCTAGATTTGAAGCATTCAATTTGAAGCATCCAATTATATGAATTGGAACCATTTAAGGAAACAAATAATTGAGAGGAATCAATATTGGTACTGAAATCGATACAGTCCTAGTAAGGGTTCAGGTTAGAAAGTGTTTGTGCCCTTTAAGTATGATGCTGACTGCCCTCTGTCTCCAGGTTGAGCATCAGCCTCCCCCTCCCTGGATGTGCTCATCACCCTGCTCACTCTGGGGGCCAGCGGCTACAGGAAACTCCTGGCAGAGCGGAAGGTAAGACCTCTACTCCACTGAACAGGGTTGGGACCCAATTCAGTATTCATTCAGTTTAGGAAAGAAAATGAAACTCATTAGCATGTATTTTAATTTAGTTGCACATCTTTGTAAATGGCTGATTGCCAGCCCTGTATATCCTCTACTTGAATTGTAGTTTTGTCTCCAAGTTTACATGTAGAGGGGTAGGGCAACATCAAGGACAAATCCATCCAAGTGAAGCTGAGGAGTTTCCAAAATAGTCCCTGTTGGCTCCTTTTACAAAAGTAGAGTTAACAATGCAGTAGCTCTTTTATTTAACCTTTATTTAACTAGGCAAGTCAGTTAAGAACAAATTCTTATTTACAATGACGGCCTACCCCAGCCAAACCCAGATGACGCTGGGCCAATTGTGCGCCGCCCTATGGGACTCCCAATCACAGCCTGGATTCGAACCAGGCACTGTAGTGACACCTCTTGCACCGAGATGCATTGCCTGAGACCGGTGCGCCACTCGGGAGTATACTAAACATGCTATATACTGCACCATTCCCAGACACTACAAGGCAATAGATGTGGAAAATCAGACTTGCAAAGATGATGAAAATTGCTCTTGTCTTTTGTACTGGAAATTCTGAGCTGGTCTCCCTAGCCAGTACTCGGGTACTTCAAGCAGGGTTCTTTTGTGTCGGTTCCTAAAGGTGACTGTATGCACCATAAAAGGTTGCTTCCAATGGGATACCATACAATGTCCGGAATGCTATCAGTGTTAATGTTTGCTCAAATCCACCCAGGAAATACCTCTTGCCTGTTACGTGACCTGGCACTGTCAGACTTTATTGATTTCAATTGGTCTTGATCATGAATATTTGAAGTCTGAACCAGATTATGGCCATGTAGGATAGCATCAAAGCCTTCAAAGTCAGCTGCAATGTTGAACGACCTTATTAATACCATCTGCAGCTTAATGATTTCATAACATCCCATCGCGAGTCAACAGCTTTGAATAATTCATGTCATGAAATGACTCTTTCTCATTAATAAAGGGTAACTCTCAATGCCAATTTCTGCCTTTGTCCAACCCCTTCAATTAAAAATAATAAAATGCATTTAGGTGAAAGTTGTGGGTGGGGGGAATTCAATCAAACCAGCATTGCAAAATTTACGCAGTAGCTCTTTTTCCAATGGTCAAATTAACTCACAGATTGGTCTTGGGTACTGTATAAAAACCTACAATTGCTACCATGGTGACTGCGCTCACAGGTATGATTTCACATTTCAGAATTAGGAGTGTGTGGGCACGGGATGAATATTGTAAATAAATAAAAAATATCTGCCCCATGTAAAAATATTCAATGCCCCAACCATTGAAATACGAGCCAACTCTATTATAGTGGACTACGCCACCAATCAATTGTAGCAGTTAAGAAAAAATGGTCACTGAAGATCCCATGGCACTTATTGTGAGAGTAGGGTGTTAACCCCGGTGTCCTGGCTAAATTCCCAATCTGGCCCTCATACCATCATGGCCACCTAATCATCCCTAGCCTCCAATTGGCGCATTCATCCCCCCTCCTCTCCCCTTAACTATTCCCCAGGTCATTGCTGTAAATGAGAATGTGTTCTCAGTCAATTTACCTGGTCAAATAAAAATATACACATGCATACACACACACAAGTTGGAAGTTTACATACGCTTAGGTTGGAGTCATTAAAACTTGTTTTTCAACCACTCCACATATTTCTTGTTAACAAACTATATAGTTTTGGCAAGTCGGTTAGGACATCTACTTTGTGCATGAGACAAGTAATTTTTTCCAACATTTGTTTACAGACAGTTGACTGTGCCTTTAAACAGCTTGGAAAATTCCAGAAAATGTCATGTCTTTAGAAGCTTCTGATAAATTATGTCAATTAGCCTAAGTCAATTGGAGGTGTACATGTGGATGTATTTCAAGGCCTACCTTCAAACTCAGTGGCTCTTTGCTTGACATCATGGGAAAATCCAAAGAAATCAGCCAAGACCTCAATTTTTTTTTTTGTAGACCTCAAAAAGTCTGGTTCATCCTTGGGAGCAATTTCCAAACGCCTGAAGGTACCACAATCATTTTTACAAACAATAGTACGCAAGTATAAACACCATGGGACCACACAGCCGTCATACTGCTCAGGAAGGAGACTCGTTCTGTCTCCAAGAGATGAACGTACATTGTTGCGAAAGTGCAAATCGATCCCAGAGCAACAGCAAAGGACCTAATGAAGATGCTGGAGGAAACAGGTACAAAAATATCTATATCCACAGTAAAACGAGTCCTATATCGACATAACTACGGTTTGCAACTGCACATGGGGACAAAGATCGTACTTTTTGGAGAAAGATTCTTCTGGTCTGATGAAACAAGAAAGAACTGTTCGGCCATAGTGCCCATTATGTTTGGAGGAGAAAGGGGGAGGCTTGCAAGCCGAAGAACACCATCCCAACTGAGAAGCACGGGGGTGGCAGCATCATGTTGTGGGCGCGCTTTGCTGCAGGAGGGACTGGTGCACTTCACAAAATAGATGGAATCATGAGGAGGACAATTATGTGGATATTTTGAAGCAACATCTCAAGACATCAGTCAGGAATACTTCCAAAGTTGTGGCAAAATGCCTTAAAGACAACATAGTCAAGGTATTGGAGTGGCCATCACAAAGCCCTGACCTCAATCCCATATAAAAATTGTGTGTAGAACTGAAAAAGCTTGTGCGAGCAAGGACGCCTACAAACCTGACGCGGTTACACCAGCTCTGTCAGGAGGAATGGGCCAAAATTCACCCAACTTATTGTGGGAAGCTTGTGGAAGGCTACCCGACACGTTTGACACAAGTTAAACAATTTTAAAGGCAATACTACCAAATACTAATTGTGTGTATGTAAACCTCTGACCCACTGGGAATGTGATGAAAGAAATGGTTCTCTCTACTATTATTCTGACATTTCACACTCTTAAAATAAAGTGGTTATCCTAGCTGACCTAAGACAGGGAATTTTTACTAGGATTAAATGTCAGGAATTGTGAAAAACTGAGTTTAAATGTATTTGGCTAAGGTGTATGTAAACTTCCGACTTCAACTGTGTGTATTTATTTTTGATTGGGGGGTGCGTTGAATTTAGCAAAATCCTTGTTTCGATCTCCCAACCGACAATATGTAATTGTATTGCTGTCTATATCGGTTGCTGATAGTTTATGCTTAGACCGGCATTGCTTAGCAATATAACCTTGCTCTGTTATCTTGCTTACCTCAGGGATCGACCCAGGATGACACTTAAGTGCACAATATGTTTACTTTGCAAATTATTCTGTTTTGGTTTATTAGATGCTAAATAAACACTTTATTTGCGGGAGCCTCCTCAGTTTATATCTTAGTAGAAGTTCTAGGATAGTGGGAGGTGAACGTATAGTTGGGATTTTATTTTTGTTTTACCTCTCGTTCGAAGTTGCGCTGTGCATTTTTTTGGCATCGGCCAGACAATGTGTTATTTTTCTATTTTTTTCTCCTATTTGTGTATGCCTGTTAGGTGGGTTGAGGGGGAGGGTAAATGTTGGGGAAAGTTGGTTCACTGGTTGGAGAGTAAGGGTGCTTACCGGGGGGGAGGGGTCTGTTGGATACTGCTCGGGTGTAGCTTCTACATATGCTGACCATGATGGTTTGGTGCGCTTTCTTACCTTTTTGAGTTACATGTTATGCAGGTCACCATAGGAACTACAAACGAGAGGAGGGCGGGGCTTACATTTACTTCCTGGAATGTCAAGGGTTTAAACGAACCAATTAAGAGAGGTAAGGTACTAGCCCACTTGAGAGCACTCTCGTCTGATATTATATTTTTGCAAGAAACCCATCTGAAAAACAATTCTCATAGCAGACTTAAATGTAGGTGGGTGGGGCAAGTGTATCATTCTAACTTCTCTGCCAAAACGACAGGCACAGCGAATCTGGTACGGAAAGGAATTCCCTTTCTACATAAAACCACTATTGTGGATAAAGAGGGTCGTTATGTGATCGTAATAGGAGAGATCCACTCTATTTCTGTAACTACTGAATATCTATGGGCCAAACATTGATAACCCCACATTTTTCAAACGAGTCCTTGCCCTGATTCCAGATATCTCCCATACTAACCTGGTCATTGGAGGGGACCTTAACTGTGTGCTAGACCAATATTTGGATAGATCCTCTACCCGGCGTACCCCTACCTCCTATTCAAGACAATTCTTGAATACCTACATAAAAAATTCTAACTTATTTGATATTTGGAGGATCTCTAACCCAAAGGGTAGGTAATACTCCTTTTACTCTCATGTTCACAATGTTTATACCCGAATTGACTCCTTTTTGATTGATGAGAAATTACTCCCTTACCCCTGTAATGTGAGGTATCATGATATTATAATCTCTGACCACAGCCCACTCACCTTCTCCCTGAGATTGGGTGACATCGTATCAAACGAGAGGGTCTGGAGGTTAAATCCTCAGCTCCTCACAGAACCAACATTCTTAAAGACCAAATTAAATTTTAATTTTAATAAAAAATACATGTTGTATAGGAAATTATAGATACACTAGTTCTTAATGCAATCGCAGTGTTAGAATTCTAAAAATAACTTCATTACGACATCCAGCTTAGTTATGGGCGAGAGAGTGCCCAAAACCTGGGCGCAAACTATTAGTACACAAGTTCGACAGATATATGGAATAGCATCATAAAATGGGTTCTACTTTTGGTGATCTTCCATCAGAATGTTGTACAAGGGGTCCTTTGTCCAGAACAGTCGTTGTTTGGTTTTAGAACGTCCTTTTTCCCTCTTGAATTAGCAAGCACAGTAGCCAAGTGGCGCGAAGCTCTCCTTCCTGAACAAAGGCACACAACGAAACACGCCTAACGTCCCGAATAAATTTCAATAATCTAATAAAACTATATTGAAAAAACATACTTTACGATGATATTGTCACATGTATCAAATAAAATCAAAGCCGGAGATAGTAGTCGCCTTTAACGACAGCTTTTCAGAAGGCAATTCCAGGTCCATCCTCGCGCTTTCCAGAAAACAGGAATTGGGTGACACGTCATGCCAAGAGGATTCATTCCACCTCAGACCAAGATAAACACTCCATTTCTTCTCTCACTGCCTCTTGACATCTAGTGGAAGGTGTATGACGTGCATGTATACTAATACGTATCATGCCCATTTATAGGCAGGCCCTAGAACAGAGCATCGTTTTCAGACTTTCCACTTCCTGGTCAGGAAGTTTGCTGCCAAATGAGTTCTGTTTTACTCACAGATATAATTCAAACGGTTTTAGAAACTAGAGAGTGTTTTCTATCCAATAGTAATAATAATATGCATATTGTACGAGCAAGAATTGAGTACGAGGCCGTTTGAAATGGGCACCTTTTATCAGAGCTACTCAATACTGCCCCTGCAGCCCAAACAGGTTAACCTGTCTAGCCCCCCCCCCCCCCCCCACACATTCCACTGAAAAGGCAGCGCGCGAAATTCAAAAATATATATTTTTAAATATTTAACTTTCGCACATTAACAAGTCCAACACAGCAAATTAAAGATAAACATCTTGTGAATCCAGTCAACATGTCCGATTTTTAAAATGTTTTACAGCGAAAACACCACCTATATTTATGTTAGCTCACCACCAAATACAAAAAAGCACAGACATTTTTCACAGCACAGGTAGCATGCACAAAACCAACCAAACTAACCAAGAACCAACCAAACTAACCAAGAAACAACTTCATCAGATGACAGTCTTATAACATGTTACACAATAAATCTGTTTTGTTCGAAAAATGTGCATATTTGAGGTATAAATCAGTTTTACATTGCAGCTACCATCACAGCTACCATCAGAAATAGCACCGAAGCAGCCAGAGTAATTATAGAGACCAATGTGAAATACCTAAATACTCATCATAAAACATTTCTGAAAAATGCATGGTGTACAGCAAATGAAAGACAAACATCTTGTGAATCCAGCCAATATTTCCGATTTTTTAAGTGTTTTACAGCGAAAACACAATATAGCATTATATTAGCTTACTACAATAGCCTACCACACAACCGCATTCATTCATTCAAGGCATGTTAGTGATAGCGATAGGCACGTTAGCGATAGCGAATAAACCAGCAAAAGATATTAATTTTTTCACTAACCTTCATAAACTTCATCAGATGACAGTCCTATAACATCATATTACACAATACATATATGGTTTGTTCGAAAATGTGCATATTTAGAGCTGAAATCCGTGGTTATACATTCTGAAAACTTTCCCAGAATGTCCGGATATTTTTCTGACACTCACCTATTCTGACCAAATAACTATTCATAAACTTTACTAAAAAATACATGTTGTATAGGAAATGATAGATACACTAGTTCTTAATGCAATCGCCGTGTTAGAATTCTAAAAAGAACTTCATTACGACATGCAGCTTACGTTATTGCGAGAGAGCGCCCAAAATCTGGGCGCAAACTAAAAGTAAACATGTTCGACAGATATATGAAATAACATCATAAATGGGTCCTACTTTTGATGATCTTCCATCAGAATGTTGTACAAGTGGTCCTTTGTCCAGAACAATCGTTGTTTGGTTTTAGAATGGCATTTTTCCCTCTCGAATGAGCAAGCAAAACTAGCCAAGTGGCGCTAAGCTCTCCTTCGTCACCAAACGCAAAGAACGCAACACGCCTAAACTCCCGAAAAAATTTCAATAATCTAATAAAACTATATTGAAAAAACATACTTTACGATGATATTTTCACATTTATCAAATAAAATCAAAGCCGGAGATATAAGAATTCTATAACGAATGCTTTTCAGAAGCCAATACTGGTGACCTTTATGCGCTTCCTGAACAAAGGAATTCTGGGGTCAAGTTCTATCTTTTGACCATAGAAATACCTAGAAACCCCATTTCACCTCTCACAGCCTATTGACATCTAGTGGAAGGCGTATGAAGTGCATGTATACTAATAGATATCAAGCACATTTATAGGCAGGCCCTGGAACAGAGCCTAGATTTCAGATTTTTCACTTTCTGACAGGAAGTTTGCTGCAAAATGAGTTCTGCTTTACTCACAGATATAATTCAAACGGTTTTAGAAACTTGAGAGTGTTTTCTATCCAATAGTAATAATAATATGCATATTGTACGAGCAAGAATAGAGTACGAGGCCGTTTAAATTGGGCACGATTTTTCCCCAAAGTGAAAATAGCGCCCTCTATCCTCAACAGGTTTTAACTGCCGAATATTACTAACTGCTCTCTCCAATACCACTCTCCTGGGACATTCCAATGAGAGATAATGAACTCCCTCTTCTGGAAAAGAAAGTGTACATTTCGTTAGCATTCACTATGCTACATCTTAATCAGCAATTCAAAAGTATTAATTATAAACCAAACATGATAATGGTAAATCCACTGTCCTTACTCCAGTCATTAAACGTTTGTTTTAATCCACCCCAACGTTTATGTATCTTTTATTTAGCATGTACTACCCTTAACCTTTACAGCCCCAGCGTTCCGCTAGCGGAACTCCTCCCACATTCCACTGAAAAGGCAGAGCGCGAAATTCAAAAAATATTTTTTAGAAATATTTAACTTTCACACATTAACAAGTCCAATACAGCTAATGAAAGATACACATCTTGTGAATCCAGCCAACATGTCCGATTTTTTAAAATGTTTTTGTCACAAATCCCGCTTCCTGAGTCTGTGTTTGCCTGTGTTTCTGTCCTGGAACGCACCCTGTCTGGTTGCCGGGCGAATTAGCTTGTTGGGAGATCGATGTTCACCCGCACCTGTATCCCATCAGTAATCTGCACACCTGTCCTGATCATCACCTCTCCCCTTCAAAAGCCCTGACCTGACATCCATTCCCTGCCGGATCGTTAGCCATGACCACCATTTCCCCGGAACCCATCACCCATCCCTGTCTGCTCGTCGCTAGTGTTTTTTTTTCTATCCTTTGGATCTGCTCATCCACTCCCATCAACCCACCTCCGCTGCCCGCTCCGCCACCCGGAACTATCTACCTCCACGTTCTCATCATTTAAATAAATTCTCACCATCTTCATACTCACCTTGTCCTGGTCTGCTTCTGGGTCCGATTTTTTAAAGCGTGACAGAACGATCCGGCCAAGTATGGACCCAGCGGACCTGGACTCCGTTCGACATGCCATTACCCATCAGGGGATGATATTGGGTCAACACAGCACAGCGCTACAGGAGATAGCGAGTTCAGTCCAGAACTTCTCTGCCTGCTTGGCGAGAATCCAGGATCAGCTCAGTTTGCCGGCGGATTCTCCACCACCTCTTTCACCCCTCTCACCTGCCGCTTCTGGAGCGGTTTCCTTCCGTGAGCCCAAGGTACCAACGCCGGATAAATATGAAGGGGATTTGGGAGGATGCCGTTCATTTATTATGCAGTGTGGGTTAGTATTTGAGCTGCAGCCCCACTCTTATGCCACAGACAAGGCTAGGATAGCTTTTGTTATTGAACTGCTGCGTGGTAGAGCTTTGGAATGGGCTTCAGCTGTTTGGGAACAACAGGACACCTGCATGGCATCATACCAGGAGTTCACGGCAGAAATGAGAAAGCTTTTTGACCATCCAGTCCGAGGTAAGGACGCAGCTAAGCGGTTGTTTTCTCTTCGCCAAGGAGCTCGTTATGTGGCAGACTTTCTGATTGAGTTCCGAACATTGGCTGTGGAGAGTGGGTGGAATGAGGAGGCACTACAAGCGGCTTTTTACCAGGGGTTGTCGGAGCAACTCAAGGATGAGCTGATTTCCTATCCGGAGCCTTGTGACCTGGACAGTTTGGTCGCATTATCCATTAGGGTGGATAACAGAGTTCGAGAGAGAAGGAGGGAGAAGCAGTGGGTCCGGTCCAATCAATCAGCTACTCGGTTACCATTCGGGTCAGGAGGGGAATCAGAAGGTGTTAATCAGGTTTCCTCACACGGGATTAGTGAAGGAGTCCTGCCGCCAGATCCTGAACCTATGCAAGTGGGGCGGCACGGGTTAACTAAGGACGAGCGCCAACGTAGACGTGAGACCAACAGCTGCCTCTACTGTGGTAGTTCGGGACATTACATCTCCGTTTGTCCTCAGCGCCCGTTAAACTGCTCGGCTCGTTAAGTTTGGGAGGGTTGTTAGCGAGCCAGTTTCAACCTCTCAAGATCCCCGTCAGACCCCGTTTTCCTGCTACCCTCATAAATAAGGATCAGAGTTTAGCGATTAACGCTTTCATCGATTCAGGTGCCGATGACAGCTTCATTGATGCCGACTTAGTGGAACAGCTGGGGCTTTCCAAGGAGCAATTACCGGAAGCCATTGAAGCAACCACTCTGAACGGTAGTGTTCTGGCACGGATCACTATGAGGACTGAACCGGTTAAGATGTTGTTGTCGGGGAATCATTCAGAGGTTATTTCTTTTTTCATTTTGCCTTCCCCCCATGTACCTCTGGTTCTTGGATACCCCTGGCTAAGAGAACACAATCCTTCGTTCGATTGGGTGACTGGTAAGGTAACTAGTTGGAGCATTGAGTGCCATGCTCACTGCCTCAGGACTGCCTGTTCTCATGCTGTCCCCAGTCGGGTCAGTGAGTCTGCTCCTCCTGATTTGTCCCTGGTTCCTGAAACATATCACGAGTTGGGTGAGGTGTTCAGTAAGCAGAGAGCTCAGTCACTTCCTCCCCACCGACCTTATGATTGTACGATTAACTTGTTATGGCTGCAAGCCCGACGCCGGTACACCTATGACAACATCCAGCTCAAGTGCAGGGCGCGAAATTCAAAATCTATTTTTTTTTAATATTTAACTTTCACTCATTAACAAGTCCAATACAGCATTTGAAAGATAAACATCTTGTCAATCCAGCCAACATGTCCGATTTTTTAAATGTTTTACAGAGAAAACACCACATATATTTATGTTAGCTCACCACCAAATAAAAAAGAGGACAGACATTTTTCACAGCACAAGTAGGATGCAAGTAGCATGCACAAGCCAACCTAACTAACCTAGAACCAACCTAAATAACCTAGAAAAAACTACCTCAGATGACAGTCCTATAACATGTTACACAATAAATCTATGTTTTGTTAAAAAAAATTGCATATTTTAGCTATAAATCAGTTTTACATTACTGCTACCATCATAGCTACAGTCAGAAATCGCACGGGAGTATACAGAGAAAATACAGACACCAACGTCAACTACTAATTACACATCATAAAACATTTCAGAACAATATATGGTGGATAGCTAATGAAAGACTAAGATCTTGTGAATACAGCCAATATTTCCGATTTTTTAAGTGTTTTACAGCGAAAACACCACATATATTTATGTTAGTTCACCACCAAATACAAAAGACAGACAGACATTTTTCACAGCAACGGTAGCATGCAAGTAGCATGCACAAAGCTAACCTAACTAACCTAGAACCAACCTAGAACCAACCTAAATAACCTAGAAAAAACTCCCTCAGATGACAGTCCTATAACATGTTACACAATAAATCTATGTTTTGTTCGAAAAATGTGCATATTTGAGCTATAAATCAGTTTTACATTACTGCTACCATCATAGCTACAGTCAGAAATCGCACGGGAGTAGCCAGAGAAAATACAGACACCAACGTCAACTACTAATTACACATCATAAAACATTTCAGAACAATATATGGTGGATAGCTAATGAAAGACTAAGATCTTG